>NC_136303.1:12420677-12635677 GCF_964198595.1 Lampetra fluviatilis | reverse complement strand
TGGAGAGGAGCGCCGGGCAGAGGGTCGCGTGCCCGCTACGCGGGGGGGGGGGGGGGGCTACGCGGGGGGCTACGCGGGGGGCTACGGCGGCGTGCGGCCGCGTCTCGCCCACGGCACCTCGCGAGGGGTCGTCCCGGCTCACGATGGGGGCCGCGCTGCCTCAGTCGCGTGCGGCCGTCAGCGCGCGGGGCCGCACTGGGGCGCGTGCACGTGCAGCCGCGTGTAGCTGTAGCTGTTTGTAGCTGTATCTGTGTGTAGCTGTGTGTAGCTGTAGCTGTGTGTAGCTGTAGCTGTTTGTAGCTGTAGCTGTGTGTGTGTAGCTGTGTGTGTGTGTAGCTGTAGCTGTGTGTAGCTGTGTGTAGCTGTAGCTGTGTGTGTGTAGCTGTAGCTGTGTGTAGCTGTGTGTAGCTGTGTGTGTGTAGCTGTAGTTGTGTAGCTGTAGTTGTGTGTAGCTGTAGTTGTGTGTAGCTGTGTGTAGCTGTGTGTAGTTGTGTGTAGCTGTGTGTAGCTGTAGCTGTGTAGCTGTAGTTGTGTGTAGCTGTAGCTGTGTGTAGCTGTATGTAGCTTTGTGTAGCTGTGTAGCTGTAGCTGTGTGTAGCTGTGTGTAGCTGTAGCTGTGTTTAGCTGTAGCTGTGTGTAAGCTGTGTGTAAGCTGTGTGTAGCTGTGTGTAGCTGTAGCTGTGTGTAGCTGTGTGTAGCTTTGTGTTTATATTATGGGGACCGGTCAGAATGATCTGAACCGGTCCTGGCCCTCCCCTAGATCGACTCAGCCCCAAATGAGTACCTGGTCCAGTGTGCAAGCATTGTTACTGGAGAGACAAAGGCGGCCGGGCGTGGTGCTGGCCACCCACCCCCGTCGTGTGCCGTTTCGGCCTTGACAGGCTAACAGCACTTGCCCCAACAGTTTGTTTAGACTACACGGGCATCTTTGTCTTTGTTTGTGTATATGTAGCGATGTGTATGTAGTTACGTGTGATAAATGTGTGTACGTGTAGTTATGTGTATATATATAGTTATAACTACTGTGTACGTGTGTACGTGTAGTTATGTGTATATCTCTAGTTAGTATCTATAGACACTATTTGTGTTCCCAGGGGTGTTACTCCGCTACTGGGGTACCACTCAATCCGACATCAGTGCCACACTCCGCGATGTCGAAACGCCAAACAGCAGCGTCACACAAAATGCGTTTTCGAAAAATTCCGCTCTGAATGGTGAAATGGTGCACAGCTGGTGACGAGATGACGAGTCGACTGCCGCATCGCCGACCATGGACACAGACGAAGAGTGACGGCGACACGGACACGGTGCGAGAGTCGGGGCGCGATGGAACCCCGGGGTACCGCCATGAGGTCCATGTGTGCAGGCATGTGTCTGTGTGTAGTTGTGAGTATACAAATAGTTACGTGTACATGTGTAGGTTTGTGTCTGTGTGTAGTTGTGAGAATACAAATAGTTACGTGTACATGTGTAGGTATGTGTCTGTGTGTAGTTGGGAGAATACAGATAGTTACGTGTACATGTGTAGGTATGTGTCTGTGTGTAGTTGTGAGTATACAAATAGTTACGTGTACATGTGTAGGTATGTGTCTGTGTGTAGTTGGGAGAATACAGATAGTTACGTGTACATGTGTAGGTATGTGTCTGTGTGTAGGTGTGAGAATATAAATAGTTACGTGTACATGTGTAGGTATGTGTCTGTGTGTAGGTGTGAGTATACAAATAGTTACGTGTACATGTGCAGGCATGTGTCTGTGTATAGTTGTGAGAAAACGAATAGTTACGTGTACATGTGTAGGTATGTGTCTGTGTGTAGTTGGGAGAATACAGATAGTTACGTGTACATGTGTAGGTATGTTTCTGTGTGTAGGTGTGAGAATACAAATAGTTACGTGTACATGTGCAGGTATGTGTCTGTGTGTAGGTGTGAGAATACAGATAGTTACGTGTACATGTGTAGGTATGTTTCTGTGTGTAGGTGTGAGAATACAGATAGTTACGTGTACATGTGTAGGTATGTGTCTGTGTGTAGGTGTGAGTATACAAATAGTTACGTGTACATGTGCAGGTATGTGTCTGTGTATAGTTGTGAGAAAACGAATAGTTACGTGTACATGTGTAGGTATGTGTCTGTGTGTAGTTGGGAGAATACAGATAGTTACGTGTACATGTGTAGGTATGTTTCTGTGTGTAGGTGTGAGAATACAAATAGTTACGTGTACATGTGCAGGTATGTGTCTGTGTGTAGGTGTGAGAATACAGATAGTTACGTGTACATGTGTAGGTATGTTTCTGTGTGTAGGTGTGAGAATACAGATAGTTACGTGTACATGTGTAGGTATGTGTCTGTGTGTAGGTGTGAGTATACAAATAGTTACGTGTACATGTGCAGGTATGTGTCTGTGTATAGTTGTGAGAAAACGAATAGTTACGTGTACATGTGTAGGTATGTGTCTGTGTGTAGTTGGGAGAATACAGATAGTTACGTGTACATGTGTAGGTATGTTTCTGTGTGTAGGTGTGAGAATACAAATAGTTACGTGTACATGTGCAGGTATGTGTCTGTGTGTAGGTGTGAGAATACAGATAGTTACGTGTACATGTGTAGGTATGTTTCTGTGTGTAGGTGTGAGAATACAGATAGTTACGTGTACATGTGTAGGTATGTGTCTGTGTGTAGGTGTGAGTATACAAATAGTTACGTGTACATGTGCAGGTATGTGTCTGTGTATAGTTGTGAGAAAACGAATAGTTACGTGTACATGTGTAGGTATGTGTCTGTGTGTAGTTGGGAGAATACAGATAGTTACGTGTACATGTGTAGGTATGTTTCTGTGTGTAGGTGTGAGAATACAGATAGTTACGTGTACATGTGTAGCTCTTCGTGTAGTTACGTGTGTACACACGTGTACTGCATATACAAGCGCCCTTACACACACACGTGTACTACACACACACACACACACGTACTACACACCGCGTGTACTACACACACACACGTGTACTAAACACTCACACACACACCGCGTGTACTACACACACACACCACATGTACTACACACACCGCGTGTACTACACACACCGCGTGTACTACACACACTCACACGTGTACTACACACACACACACACGTGTACTACACACATACACGTGTACTACACACATACACGTGTACTACACACACACACCGCATGTACTACACACACCGCGTGTACTACACACACTCACACGTGTACTACACACACACACCGCGTGTACTACACACACACACACACGCGGTGTACTACACACACACACACACGCGGTGTACTACACACACACACACCGCATATACTACACACACCGCGTGTACTACACACACGCGTGTACTACACACACACACGTGTACTACACACTCACACACACACGCGGTGTACTACATACACACACGTGTACTACACACACACACGCGGTGTACCACACCCACACACACACCGCATGTACTACACACACCGCGTGTACTACACACACCGCGTGTACTACACACACATACGTGTACTACACACACACACACGTGTACTACACACGCGGTGTACTACACACACACACACACCGCATGTACTACACACACCGCGTGTACTACACACACACACACGTGTACTACACACACACACACACCGCATGTACTACACACACCGCATGTACTACACACACGTGTACTACACACACACGTGTACTACACACACACACGTGTACTACACACACACGTGTACTACACACACGTGTACTACACACACACACACGTGTACTACACACACACGTGTACTACACACACGTGTACTACACACACACACACGTGTACTACACACACACACACACGTGTACTACACACACACACACACACATTGTCTACACACATACACACACGTGTACTACACACACACGTGTACTACACACACGTGCACTACACACACACACACACACGTGTACTACACACACACACGTGTACTACACACACACACACACGTGTACTACACACACAAACACACGTGTACTACACACACACGTGTACTACACGCACGTGTACTACACACACGTGCACTACACACACACACACGTGTACTACACACACACACACACACGTGTACTACACACACACACGTGTACTACACACACACGTGTACTACACACACACACGTGTACTACACACACACGTGTACTACACACACGTGTACTACACACACACACACGTGTACTACACACACACACACACGTGTACTACACACACACGTGTACTACACACACGTGTACTACACACACACACACGTGTACTACACACACACACACACACGTGTACTACACACACACGTGTACTACACACACACGTGTACTACACACACACACGTGTACTACACACACGTGTACTACACACACGTGTACTACACACACACGTGTACTACACACGCGGTGTAACGTTATCCGTGCACATCGCTTCTCGTGGCGCGCCGCGAGGAGTTCAAAGCACGCCGCACACTCTGCCAATCAAACAGTCGCAACATCGTCGTCAGTAGCAGCAGCAGCATCCACAACATCGTCATCATCATCATCTGCATTATCGTCATCATCATCATCATCTGCATTATCGTCATCATCATCATCTGCATTATCGTCATCATCATCATCTGCATTATCGTCATCATCATCATCTGCATTATCGTCATCATCCACAACATCGTCATCACCATCATCATCTGCATTATCGTCATCATCATCATCTGCATTATCGTCATCATCATCATCCACAAGATCGTCATCACCATCATCATCTGCATTATCGTCATCATCATCATCATCTGCATTATCGTCATCATCATCATCCGCAACATCGTCATCACCATCATCATCTGCATTATCGTCATCATCATCATCTGCATTATCGTCATCATCATCATCATCTGCATTATCATCATCATCTGCATTATCATCATCATCTGCATTCTTGTCATCATCCACAAGATCGTCATCACCATCATCTGCATTATCATCATCATCCGCATCATCATAATCCGCAGCATAACCATGTATGTTGAACTTCTTTCGCACCGTACGTAGCCAACCGCGCTAATCGAAGTAACGCGGAGTGCCTCTGCGTTCCATTCGCACCGCTATCGTCAACATCCGCACCGCCTCCTAGCACTCGAGTTATATACAAGGACACGAATAGAGAATGATTATGGGATAGCCGTGCCTTGTACTCGTGGTAGTGCCTTACGCCGACAACTCGAACCCCAAGGCCGTCAGAGCGGCGAGTCGCGGCGACGCGCGGAGAGGGGGGAGGGGGAAATCGGGGGGGGGGGGAAATCGGGGGGGGGGGGGGGAAATCGGGGGGGGGGGGAGAAATCGGGGGAGGGGGAAATCGGGGGGGGGGGGAGAAATCGGGGGAGGGGGAAATCGGGGGAGGGGGAAATCGGGGGGGGGGGGAGAAATCGGGGGAGGGGGAAATCGGGGGGGGGGAAATCGGGGGAGGGGGGGGGAAATCGGGGGGGGGGGAAATCGGGGGGGGGGGGGGAGAAATCGGGGGAGGGGGAAATCGGGGGGGGGGGAAATCGGGGGAGGGGGAAATCGGGGGGGGGGGAAATCGGGGGAGGGGGGGGAAATCGGCGAGTCGTGGCGACGCGCGCGCGAATTGTCTCGAAACGGAACCCCGTGCAGATGGTGAACGCGTGGTGAATTCCTGAAGTTGCCTTTACACTGCGGATACTAATACTCACGGACGCACACTCGGTGAACACGCACGGTGAACACACACACACGGCGAACATATACACAGTGAACACACACGGCGAACATATACACAGTGAACACACGCGCACAACCGGTGAATACACAACAACCACCATTCGGCACGAAGTGGCGGTGACGTTACCACGGCGCTTGTGCCAGGCCATGTGCACTTGAAGGTCACGCGAATTGTTGAACACACACACGTACACGCACACACGGTGAATACACCAAGGTATTGTTGACACATCCCATCAGCCGCGCGGCCTGCAAACGCCGCATTGGTTCAGTAAAACCGCACCCTGGGCCGGTTTCGACATCCAGCGTCGCATCAGCAGTCACATTTGCTTAAATCAATTCTGGTGATTAGTTCGATGGTCTTCGGCAAGGACCCCCTCTCTGTCAGAAATGGATTCTAGTTGGACGCAAATTCACATCTACGTGTACAAAGATACCCCGTGTAGCCTGAACAGACTGTTGGGGGCAAGTGCTGTTGGCGAGCACCCACGCAGTCGGGCACGGCACGAGAGGGGGTGGGTGGCCTGCACCACGCCTGGCCGCCGAATTGACGTTGAAAAAAAAAAATCCGAAATTCTAAAATGTCCAAAATGTGGACCTCTCCGACGTGTTTTTGTTGTTCGTGCCGCGTGTTGTTCGGCACGATGTCCGACGTTTCACCCCGCGCGTTGAAAGCTTCTTCGGGAACGGAATCGCACAACGCAGACACGCGCCGGAGAGCGACGCAGCGCCACGGCGTGCAGGGAGACGTGCGGGGTCTGGGACTCTCTCTGGCGTCCAGGTCACTCCTGCAGATGGGACTCACCCCGGCCTCACCTGTATGTGTGTGTATGTGTGTGCGTGTATGTGTGTGTATGTGCGTGTGTGTGTGTGTATGTGTGTGGGGAGTGTTAGTGTAGCGGTTAGCGCGCGGCGCTACGAAACCGGCCACCCGGGTTCGATTCCCGCTCACGGCCAACAACAGTGACGATTATCTGAACCGGTCCTGGGCCTCCCCTAGGTCGACTCAGCCTCAAATGAGTACCTGGGGCGGTGTGTAAACATCGCCACTGGGGAGACAAAGGCGGTAGGGCGTGGTGCTGGCCACCCACCCCCTCGCGTGCCGTGCCGGCCTTCATAGGTGCTCGCTAACAGCACTTGCCCCTACAGTCTGTTAAGGCTATACAGGGGTCTTTGTCTTGTATGTGTGTACGTGTGTGTACGTGTGTGTATATGTGTGTGTATGTATGTGTATGTGTGTGTATGTACAGGTTAAAAACACATTTCTTTAGAACTGATTTTTGTGTTTAGTTTGTTGTCCTTGCCCCCCTACCTCCGATCAGCGCGGCTGGCTACGTACGGCGCGAAAGAAGTTCTATATAATGCGTACATAGGAGGAGCTATTGCACCTCCATTCCGAGTTGCCACCCTGAACAGTGGAGACCACGGACCGAACGCGACGCAGTCTCTCTGCTCACAGCTGCCCTACCCTGGTGGTGAGCACACCGTGCTATGAACCCAACGAAGTTCGATTCCTGGCCACAGCTAACGGGTATTTACCCTGCCAATTACCTCAATCGACTTAACCAACTCGCGCTGACCGACGAGGCGAAGTATAGTCACGCGACTCGTGGGAATTCAATTATAACGTGCGTACCTTCCGCCCCGGCATCACAAAGCTTCAGTTTGAACTCCGTGCGTTGCGCCCACCCCGTTCCTCACATCATTGCCTCCTAGTCCACAGCCCGCCCACACAATCACCATGGCTCCTTCCCTCCCTCCATCCCCCGCGACTATATAATTCCTCGTCACAGCCATCTCTTAGACACACTTAAGCGGTTGTGCTTTCGCTCCGTTGTCCCCACCTGAAGAAGGACGCTTGTGTTGCGCCCGAAACGTGATTTAATTTAGTTGTTTTCATTTATTTTATTTTTTACCTACGTGACTTTACCGAAAAAAACCAAAAAGTATAACGTGCGACCTTTTCTTGTCTGCATCAAAGTATGAAAAAACAAGAAGAGGTTTTACCCTTTCTGGCAATAAAACATCAGGTGTTAGGATGTCCAAACACCAAATAGAAACCTTTTGCAAGGAATGATGTCTGCATTAACCACACGTACTTGTGGTGAACATGCAAACAAAAGGTTTATATTTGGTGTTTGAACATCTGAACACTTCTTGTTTTATTGCCAGGAAGAGTCAAACCCCTTCTTGTTTTTTCATACTTTGATACTGGCAAGAAAGGTCCCATGTTGTAGCTGCTCACCCCGAGCTATGCATGTCCTGATAGTGGCATTGTCCTTGTGCTGTTCGCCTTTTGTCGTCCTCTGGTGTAACACTCGTGAGACCCGGCCATAGAGAAGGCTGTCTCTGGTGTGGACCAATACGCTTCAAAGACAATGCCTTATATTAGCAGAACATGTTTTTGTTTTAATTAAATTATGATTGGCGTTTACAAACATTATGAAAAAGTTCGAATTCAATACCCCAAATGTGGACCTGAAATGTGATGCAGGGAATCCGTCGCTCGACGTGAAATGCGTTGCGACATTGGAGCCGCATATCCCGGACCTTGGCACCACGTACCCACCTCACCCCCTCGCGTCCCCATTTGAATATATACTCGTGGTAGTGCCTTACGCCGATAACCCCTACTCCAAAGTAGCCTAACTCGTAGAGCGTATGAAGTTAAGCTAGCGAGTGCAGCATGCACATAGACCACCACGACACTCACGCTTACTCACCACACAAAGACATCCTGTATAGCCTTAACCGACTCTCAGGGCAAGTGCTGTTAGCGAATAACAGCACCTATGAAGACCGGCACAGCATACCAGGAGGTTGGCCAGGACTACGCCCGGCCGCCTTTGTATCCCTCTGTAGTTAGCCAGGTGTTGACCACCAGGCCAACTACACTAGTTACAACGTAACGGCTACTACGGACCGGGACCAACAGCTTGGGTCCGGGTCCATGTGTTGGAGATTCGCTGATCGGAGAACGTAGATGAAGGTTTCTTCCAGGATGAACACCAACCCCGGTCCCTCCCGGGACCCGGCTTATATTCTCTGTAGCATGGCTGGCTCCGCCCTTGGCCATGACCACCTTCTAGAATCCTCGGAAAGGATATGGGTCCCAACCACATGACCACCCCTAACCCCCACTTGGGGCACCTTTTTAGACTTAACTGGTCACGTGTCCTCCCGGGTCAACCAGAGTGCCATGGCTTCGAGTAACCTCATTCCTTCGGCCGGCACTCACACACCCTATCATGTAGGGGCTGGCACTGCACGCCAAGCGTGGTGCCATCCAGCGCTATCAATCAGCGCTCACCGGGCCCCTCTAGGGCCGGTACTACACCCACACCATTGTGGTATCCGCGATGTCGTTACACCGCACGCTGTGCCTCTCTAGGGCCGGCACTGCACGTTGACATCCCGTGATGTCACGACATCAACCCCCCCTTCGTATAACTCAGCCGTCCCGGCTGTCAACCGCCCCTCAACAAAACAAATAAAACCTCTTCGTGTGCCTCAACAAATAAATACCCCATCCCATATATACAATATAAACAGAGACGAACGGGGGAAGGGGACAGAAGTACAGAACAACAATAGGCAAACAACACTCGCAAGCACAATAAAGGCCAGGTTCAGCCAATGACCAATACGACATGCCGAGTGTGAAAACCAACTGATGATGTGGGAGTGTGTGTGTATGGGGATCATGAAAACTGAAGAGTCTTTGATCGAGTCCTTGTGGCCGGGCCCCCAGGTGAGGTGGGCGTACTCTCCAATCGGCCGGGCAGATGGGCCTTACGCTCCCGATGCTTGCGGAGACATCACAGGTGGCGGCTTGGGGGATGTTAAACGCGCGGAACCTGAGGACGGGATCACATGACTCCCCTGAGGACCAACCTCAGCGGGCACACACCTCAGCTCGCCCGACACACCCAACACTCGGCCCTTGCGTAGTGGAGATGAGATGAATTCACGTGGCACGATGAAAGGCTTGAGGCGAGAGGGATGTACAAACCTACTCCGTCGACGCCAGCGAATTTGAACACACAGGGGCCGAACGACCAGAATTACATCAACCCGCCCCCTCCAGGGTTTAAACAATTTGGGTGACGTACCCACCGGTACCTGGGGACAGTGCGCCAGACTCTGTCACCTGGAGCCCACTCATGTCCGGAAAGACAGAGATGCCTCAGCCGCTCATTTGCCAATTGGCGCGAATTGGAATTTTCCCTGGAAGCTTCACGCGCTTCCGAAAGCCTCTGAAGGGTGAGGTGCATAGACTCCGAAATTTGAGATTTAGCCTTGCTTGGCGCGGCTCGTAATTGGACATTAATGGGGGGGGGGGGGTCGTGTTCTTTACCGTACATAAAAGAAAATGGCGAGTAGCCGGTGGATGCGTGAGGGGCCATTCTATAGGCAGCCAGGACCCCGTGAACATGCAAGTATCAGTCAAGCTGGGACTCGCTGACCTGATGGCTCAACATCAGGTCACCATTTCATCCATCTTGGGGTGGTAGGTGACGTACATACTTTATTTGTTCCCAACAAATCACACACCTCCCGCAGCAATTCAGAATAATTATTTTTACCCTGATCAGTCAGAGGGTGCTCAGGGGCACCCTTGTCCATCACACAGCCATTGAGGAATGCCTCGGTGATGGCCGCCGCCGACTGGTTGGGAAGTGGCCAGGCCATCGGCCATCGCAAAAAATATTCGACGCCCACCAGTAAATACTTGTTGCCGTGAGGGGTAGTAGGAAATGGACCAAGTATATCAAGAGCGACCAGCTTATTTACGCGGGAAACTTGGATGGATTGCAACGCTGAACAATAGGCTTTAGATGGGGGTTTCCGCCGCGCGCACCGCACACACCCCTTCAATACATTAGCGACATCTTCCGCCATGCCAGGCCAGAAAAAGTCGAGCTTAAGTGTGGCGAGCGTCTTATGCACACCCAGGTGCAACAGTCGCTCGTGCACCACCCAGATGATTTTACCCTGCAGGGCAATGGGCACGACAATGTTGGACCAGGTGACACTTCTGCAGTTAAAATTTGAGGTTCGCCGCATGCATTTCAAGAAAGACAGCACGTAACCATTGCAGATGTTCTTTAACCGTACAGCTAAAAACAATAACATCATCCAGATATGTCAGGCACGAGTCCCACTGGAGGCCAGCTAGAACCAGTTCCATCAATCGCTGGAACATAACCGGAGCGGAATGAAGACCCATCAGAAGCCGATTAAATTCAAGTAAGCCTTGTGGTATGGGAACCTCATTTGCCAGTAAAAATATGATAATTGGTTCTTTACCCTTCTATCTGGCAACAAAACAAAAGGTGTCAGTTTTGTTGCCAGATAGAAGGGTAAAGAACCAATTATCAAGCCTTGTGGTGTACGGAAGGTTGTCTTGGGCTTAGAGGATTCATCTAGGGGCAACTGCCAAAATCCGGATAGGAGGTCAGGAGTATAAAAATAATGTGCTCCTGCTAGAGCATCCAGGGAATCGTCCATTCGAGGAAGGGGGTACGCGTCGGTCACAGAGATCTTATTAAGCTTACGGAAGTCGACAAAGAAGCGCAAACTACCATCCTGCTTTTTAACAAGAACAATTGGGGCTCCCCACGGGCTGGTAGACGGCGAGATAATATCGGCGGGCCAAACTTTCATCAACCACCAGCCGTAAGTGTTCTTTTTCCGTAGGGCTCAGCCAGTAGGGGTTCTGCTGGACGGGAGCGTCGTCACCCGTATCGATGTGGTGACTCAAAAGCATAGTGCGGCCGATGTCAAATTCGCCCTTGCTAAACACATTGGAGAATTCACGTAAAAGCGCCCTCAACTCCTTCCTCTGGGACTCGGATAATTCCGAATTTTCAGAACAAAGTGTATCCATCCACTTTTCATCGGAAGCCTGTTGCAGCTTCATATTCGATGCGACCCCCACACCGCCAATGATGTTTCCCTCGCGAAGCGTCGGCGACGCATGGGCTAGCACGGTGCCCTTCTGAATGAGAGACGTGTCCAACCCTGCATTTAGGACCTGAATAAACGGTTCCTGGTATAATGAAATAGCAACATAAAATCTAACCAGAAAACTATAGACAGACATATTAGCAGACAGATATCACCAAGATACATAGCGAGAGCGACACAGGTAACAGAGAGGGGTGATCGTCTCTGTGTGGTGGCCTTAAATAGACAGAGGGGGGGGCGGAGGCAGAGAGAGGGAGGAGGGTTTTCTGGTTAGATTTTATGTTGCTATTTCATTATACCTGATGATGATTGCTTGTGTTGCAATCGAAACGTCGTATTCTATTATTTAATTTAATTTATTATTTTATCTTTAGACGTGACTTAACCGAAAGAAACAAATAATAATTCCTGCAGTCACGAAAGTTCTAAAATTAAGATTGAACCACTTCTACGGGGAAGTTTTAAGCTTATCTTTTTTCTCTCTCTCTGGCGACTTGTTTTCTCTGCCTGTGTCCTCTCTTTAGATTGTTCACACTTAAATTCTAACTTAGCAATCTTTGAAATACGTAATCAACCAGGCTATGCGTTAATTGTGTGTTGACCGACCCTCTGTGTTGTATTACATTACATTTCGATATTTTACTAGGTTATTTAATTTTAGTGTGTCCTTCTCCTGATTTTCAGGCTTGCTTGCCGTGCCATCGCATTCGCAGCACCACGTCTGTTGACCACTCATTGATATGCTAATTTTTTCTCTAACCCTCCTCCCTCTCTCTGCCTCCGCCCCCCCCCTCTGTCTATTTAAGGCCACCACACAGAGACGATCACCCCTCTCTGTTACCTGTGTCGCTCTCGCTATGTATCTTGGTGATATCTGTCTGCTAATATGTCTGTCTATAGTTTTCTGGTTAGATTTTATGTTGCTATTTCATTATACCTGATGATGATTGCTTGTGTTGCAATCGAAACGTCGTATTCTATTATTTAATTTAATTTATTATTTTATCTTTAGACGTGACTTAACCGAAAGAAATAATAATTCCTGCAGTCACGAAAGTTCTAAAATTAAGATCGGTTCCTGGTCATTGGATTCCTTGGCCCCTACCAACGTCAACCCACGAATGGCTTTGTTTGAGGGTACTAGAAGGATTCCTCCCGCAGACGCCTCCTGGTCTAGCGGCTTCCGCAATCTTAAAGGAACCAACATTTGCACGCCGGGGGGAATATTTACAGTCGTACTCACAAGCGCTTGTACAGTAGCGTTGGCCATGCACAAATGAGTAGGACAAGGCAAAAAGGCCATGCGACGGCCCGATGGTAACTCGAGGCAACCTTGATCAATAAAAAATTTCAGGGGAATCTTCCCCAGAAAGTCAGTCCCGAGCAAGCAAGGAACAACATGGGACATTGATACAAGAACTGGTCCCATAAATTTGATATCTCCAATCAGAGGTGTGGACTCGAGTCATGTGACTTGGACTCGAGTCAGACTCGAGTCATGAATTTGATGACTTGCGACTCGACTTGGACTTGCATAACAATGACTTTGTCCCACCTATGAGATGTGGACTCGAGTCATGTGACTTGGACTCGAGTCAGACTCGAGTCATGAATTTGATGACTTGCGACTCGACTTGGACTTGCATAACAATGACTTTGTCCCACCTCTGTCTCCAATACACACCTCTGCTGTTATATTCCCAATGATGCTCAATGAGCCGCCATTTGCGGCAAAGCATGGAACCCTGACGGGACATAGGGTCCGACATTTAGGGGGCAGGATGCTAAAAATCAACTTGGAAATTATAGTCGCGGACGCACCAGTCTCGACGAGCATTCTGATTTTAACCCCCTCTATCATTCCGATAACAGTGGATGAACCTGTGGCCATGGCAACCACCCTATGGGCCAACTCTGACCACTGACTCGGTCGGAGCGGCCAGTCAGCCCGAGCAAAATCTGAACCCTCATGCCCCCGACACACAATGGGAATAAAAACCATCCGAATGCGATGAGTGAGGTGGATTCAGGGGCCGAGTGTGTGATGTGTCACGACTTGCCTTTGGATATAGTGGAGTGAAGGACGGTCAGGCGGATGATGGCGGTGGTCCGGGGAGGCATTGTCGAGGCACGCGGCAGCCCGATGAGACCTGTCCCGGCAGGCCGCAGTTGTAGCACACGACAAGCCCGCCCCCAGGACGAGGAGAGGTCTTCCGCCATTGTTGTTGTTCATCCCGTTGCACCATGCCGTCCCCCCGCCAGCCTCCGCCTTGCGCAGGCTTGGACGGGCTTCACATCTTCGGGTGTATCACGCGCCTCACGAGGCGCGGTACATACCACCAACCCCTTATGTCGTTGCAAGAGCAGGTGCGCCTGGATGCATCTTGCAACCTTGAGAGAAGACAAATCAAGACGACGTTGAGGTCCTTTGCCAACATCAACAATCTCTCGTGGACCAGCGAGTCGACTCCGTCGTGGTCCATCTTCGGGAAGGCCGCCTGCGCTAGCGCCAATGGTGTGCTACAGAAGGCGAGGGGCATCTTGGCCTCCCCCCTCTTCCGTGCAGCGAACTTGTGGCGAACGTTTGACGGCGGTTCATAGATTGCCGCCATTTGAGCAAAGGCTTGTTGTAGCGTGGCCCTTTCCGATGGCAGGATGGTGAGAAACGCCACCAGGGCATCGTCATCAAGCGCGGCAGGCAGCGCTCTCAGCTCATCTGCCTCCGTCCACCCTGCCAAGTCGCAGTTCGTCTGGAACCGGCGCTTGAAGGCCACCCAGTCGCCTCCGGCGGCTGAATTTGTTTTAACAAAAGGTAAACGTCACCTGAGGGATGGAATCTCAACAGGTCAACTCGGTGTAGTCGCAGATTTGGTGGGCTCTCCACCCCGGTCCGTGAACAAAATGGCGGCCGCGTGTGCGGGCTGCGCCACGGAGCTTTCCCGCTGGTGGGAAACGGCGACGGGATGCACGACCCCACGCAGCTCCGGTGCTCTCTCCTTCATTGCTGGCTCTTCGCGGTCGAGCTCCGCGACCATCGTGGCCACGGCTTTGAGGAGTTCCGCGAGGCGGGTGCGGAAAGTGCAGAGCTCTTTCCCTGACGGCGGTGAGCTGTCACTGAGATGGCCGTCGCGATGCTCAGCCGACAGCGCCTCACTCCCTTTCTCCAGGGTCGCCATCCCCGGGGCCGTCTGAGGAATAACGCCTTCGTCGTCCTCATCGTCCAACAACATCCTGGTATGTAGTCTGCGTCGCGTAAGCATAACCTAACTCGGCCTATGTTACTGCCAAAATAAAGTTTGGCCACTTCCGACACCAGTTGTAATGTGTTCAACTGAGTCGCAGACGTAGCCTTGGAGGCAACACATTTATTCACTCCAACATATGGAGTAACTTCCCCTTAACAGAATAACAACCTATAGTGGTGACCACCAGGCTAACTACACTAGTCACAACGTAACTGCTACTATGGACTGGGACCAACAGCTTGGGTCCGGGTCTACGTGTTGGAGACTCGTTGAATGGAGAAGGTAGATGAAGGTTACTTCCAGGATGAACACCAACCCTGGTCCCTCCCGGGACCCGGCTTATATTCTCTGTAGCATGGCCGGCTCCGCCCTTGGCCATGACCACCTTCTAGAATCTTCGGGAAGGATCTGGGTCCCAACCACGTGACCACTCCTAGCCCCCACTTGGGGCCCCTTTGTAGACTTAACTGGGCACGTGTCCTCCCGGGTCAACCAGAGTACCATGGCCTCAAGTAACCTTATCCTTTGGCCGGCACTCACACACCCTGTCCTGCAGGGTTGGCACTGCACGCAAAGCGTGGTGCCATTAGCACTAACATGCAAATGCAAAGATCCCCCGTATAGCTTTAACAGACTGTTGGGGCAAGTACTGTTAGCGAGTATCACCTACAGTGAAGGAAAAAAGTATTTGATCCCCTGCTGATTTTGTACGTTTGCCCACTGACAAAGAAATGATCAGTCTATAATTTTAATGGTAGGTTTATTTTAACAGTGAGAGACAGAATAACAACAACAAAATCTAGAAAAACGCATGTCAAAAATGTTATAAATTGATTTGCATTTTAATGAGGGAAATAAGTATTCGACCCCTCTGCAAAACATGACTTAGTACTTGGTGGCAAAACCCTTGTTGGCAATCACAGAGGTCAGACGTTTCTTGTAGTTGGCCACCAGGTTTGCACACATCTCAGGAGGGATTTTGTCCCACTCCTCTTTGCAGATCTTCTCCAAGTCATTAAGGTTTCGAGGCTGACGTTTGGCAACTCGAACCTTCAGCTCCCTCCACAGATTTTCTATGGGATTAAGGTCTGGAGACTGGCTAGGCCACTCCAGGACCTTAATGTGCTTCTTCTTGAGCCACTCCTTTGTTGCCTTGGCCGTGTGTTTTGGGTCATTGTCATGCTGGAATACCCATCCACGACCCATTTTCAATGCCCTGGCTGAGGGAAGGAGGTTCTCACCCAAGATTTGACGGTACATGGCCCCGTTCATCGTCCCTTTGATGCGGTGAAGTTGTCCTTTCCCCTTAGCAGAAAAACACCCCCAAAGCATAATGTTTCCACCTCCATGTTTGACGGTGGGTATGGTGTTCTTGGGGTCATAGGCAGCATTCTTCCTCCTCCAAACACGGCGAGTTGAGTTGATGCCAAAGAGCTCCATTTTGGTCTCATCTGACCACAACACTTTCACCCAGTTGTCCTCTGAATCATTCAGATGTTCATTGGCAAACTTCAGACGGGCATGTATATGTGCTTTCTTGAGCAGGGGGACCTTGCGGGCGCTGCAGGATTTCAGACCTTCACGGCGTAGTGTGTTACCAACTGTTTTCTTGGTGACTATGGTCCCAGCTGCCTTGAGATCATTGACAAGATCCTCCCGTGTAGTTCTTGGCTGATTCCTCACCGTTCTCATGATCATTGCAACTCCACGAGGTGAGATCTTGCATGGAGCCCCAGGCCGAGGGAGATTGACAGTTCTTTTGTGTTTCTTCCATTTGCGAATAATGGCATCAACTATTGTCACCTTCTCACCAAGCTGCTTGTAGCCCATTCCAGCCTTGTGTAGGTCTACAATCTTGTCCCTGACATCCTTGGAGAGCTCTTTGGTCTTGGCCATGGTGGAGAGTTTGGAATCTGATTGATTGGTTTCTTCTGTGAACAGGTGTCTTTTATACAGGTAACAAGCTGAGATTAGGAGCACTCCCTTTAAGAGTGTGCTCCTAATCTCAGCTCGTTACCTGTATAAAAGACACCTGGGAGCCAGAAATCTTTCTGATTGAGAGGGGGTCAAATACTTATTTCCCTCATTAAAATACAAATCAATTTATAACATTTTTGACATGCGTTTTTGTGGATTTTTTTGTTGTTATTCTGTCCCTCACTGTTCAAATAAACATACCATTACAATTATAGACTAATCATTTTTTTTGTCAGTGGGCAAACATACAAAATCAGCAGGGGATGAAATACTGTTTTCCCTCACTGTATGAAGACCGGCACGGCACACGATGGGGTGGGTGGTCAACATTGTCTCCCTAGTGGCGATAGTTGCGCATCCCACCGGGTACTCATTTTAGGCTGAGTCGACCTAAGGGAGGCCCAGGACCCGTTCAGATAATTTGTCACTGGTGTCGACCGTGATCGGGAATCGAACTCTTGAAGCGCAGCGCGCTAACCGCTACACTACCGCTTCCCTTAACATTCACAGACACACACACAAAACAATCACACCCACGCGAACACAGAATCAGAATCAGTATTTAGCGCCATGAGAACGATTGTTTAAAGGCGCTTTATAAATTATTATTGTTATACGGACGTATCCGATGAGCTATAAACTCTCTTTCACAGAAGTCCAGTAGACAACGCCAGCACACACATGCGCGTACACACGAACACACAGAACATATACACGCGCACCATAATAGGAAAAACAAACACAACTAAACACACAGCGAACACGTATGCACAAAAACACGTATACACAAATGACAAACAGAAAATCGTGCGCGCGCAGCACACGTACGTGCACACACACACAAAGACAAAGGTTCACCGTGTAGACTAAACAGACTGTTGGGGCAAGAGGCGGTCGTGGGCTACCATCAAGAGTTGAACAGCGCACGAGGTGTTGTGGGGTGGCTAACGCTATGCCCGGCCGCCTTTGTCTCCCCAATTGTGATGTCACACGCCGCACAAAATACTCGTTTAAGGCTGAGTCGATCTACGTGGGGCACGGAATCGTTTCAATAATATTCGTCGCTGATGTCGGCCGTAAGCCGGGTTCATCGCGCAGTGCGCTAACCGCGACACTAACGCTTCCAACGCACACAGTATATACACATACAAGAGTACACATTATATATACACAAACACACAAGTACACATTACATATACACACGAGTACACATTAAATACACACACGAGTACACATAATATATATATACACACACACGGACACACACGGTACACAGTATACTGTATATACACACACACATATATATTCATACACACACACACGCGGACACACACGAGGACACATTATATACACACACACGAGTACACATTATACACACACGAGAACACATTATATATACACACACGGTACACAGTATATATACACACACACATAAATATATTCATACACACACACGAGGACACATTATATACACACACACACACGAGGACACATTATACACACACACACGAGTACACATTATATATATGTACACACGCAATACACGCGCCTATAAAGGGTGGCTCAATAGCCAGGACACACAGGGTTATTGACTTATTTTAACACTGGCATATACAAAAGCAGTTTAATTTATAGCATTATTAATTTAGATATTTCTTTCCTTTTCAGCTGACGTTTAAAATGGAAACGAATTTGTCCTAAGGACGTATACGTTATATTCGTGTTTGTGTGCTGAAGGCAGCTGTCATATCCTCCGTTAATTCCAGTAGATCATTAACACATCAACGTTTATGGAAGTCAGTTTGAACGTTTTGTTAAAATAAATTAAATAACCCTACGTGACTCGTAATATATATTCACACAATATACACACAACATACACACACACAATATACACACAACATGCACACACACAATATACACACACCATACACACACAATATACACATACACAATATACACACAGCATACAAACACAATATACACACAACATGCACACACAATAAACACACTATATACACACAATATACACACAACATACACACACGCACAATATACACACAACATACACACACACAATAAATACACTACATATATACACACACAATAAACACACAACATACACACACAATATACACACAACATACACACAATATACACACAATGCACACACACAATATACACACAACATGCACACACACACAATATACATACAACATGCACACACACAATAAATACACTATATATACACACACACAATATACACACAACATGCACACACACACAATAAACACACTATACACACACACACAACATACACACACACAATAAACACACTATATATACACACACAATAAACACACTATATACACCTACACACTATACACACAACATACACACACACAATATACACACAACATGAACACACAATATACACACAACATACACACACAATATACACACAACATGCACACACACAATAAACACACTATATATACACACACACAATATACACACAACATACACACACAATAAAGCCACTATATATATACACACACTATATATATATACACAATATACACAAAACATGCACACAATACGCAGATAATATACATACACAATATACACACATGATACACACACAATACACGCGCCTGCGTGCACATACATACACAATATGCACACAATATACATATTACATAGACACACAATACACACACAGTATACACATTATATATACACACTACACACAATAAACACAATATGCACATAATATACACATTCTATAAACACACAATCCACATAAAACTCACGCAAAATACATATTGCATAGACACACAATACACACAAAACACACACACAATATACACATTATATAAACACACGATACACACAACTCACACAATATACATACGCAATATACACAATACATACACGCAATATACACAAACACGCGCACATATATACACAAAGACAAACATACACACAAATAAGTGGCAGTGACATCACCACGGCTCTTGTGCCAGGCTAGGTACACACACATTTACACACACGGTTACACACAAATATATACACACACGCGCGCGCATACACACGCACACAAATATATACAAATACACGCATACGGTACACACACGCACACATATATGCACACGAATATAAATATACACAAAAAACTAATACACGCGCCCGGCCACCTTTGTCTCCCGAGTGGCGATGTCTTACTCCACACCGCGTCGCAGCTGCTCGCAACCGGTGGCAGGCGACGTTCAACTTGAGCGGCGCAGCTCGAGCGGGGAGAGTGGAGAGAGTGGAACAGGGAGAGAAGGGAGAGGAGAGAGGAAGCGGGGAGAGAGTGGAGAGAGTGGAGCGGGTCCTACCCTGTGCGGCGAGGAGGTAGGGGTGGGGGTGCGGGTCTGGCCGGTGCAGGGGGGGCAGCGGCTGCGGCGCGGGGATCAGAGCGGGCCCCCCCAGCAGGGCCGAGTAGCCGCAGTCGAGAAGCGTGAATCGCGGGGGGCCCGCGGCGCCCCCCAGAAAGGCGAAGTCCCGCGCCGCGGGCTTGGGCTTGTGCAGGAGGATGTCCTCGATGAAGAACGACGTGGGGCGCGCGGGCGGCGCGTGCAGCGAAGACGTGAAGTTCATCATCGCGAGCCGCGCTCACTCTGGTGAATGACAGAAGGAGCGAGGAGACGCGTTGCTTCTCAACGCCTCCTCGCCTTCTTTGGAGCCAGGCGCGGTGGGGTAGATGGTGGTCTGTTTGGTGGGTAGATTTGTGGGATATATGGTGGGCTACTTGGAGGGATAGATGATGAGGTGACTGGTGGGTAACTCGTGGGTAGTTGGTGCGGTAGTTGGTGGTCTGCTTGGCGGGGTAGATGGTGGGTTAATGATTGGGTAGTTGGTGCGGTAGTTGGCGGGATAGACGGCGGTGGCTGTCACCGGCGTGGGCACGCTGGGGCGCGAGACGGAGCTGGCGGCGCTCTGCTGCGGACTGCTGCTGCTGCTACTGCTTGCTGCTGCTACTGCTGTGTGCTGCCTGCTGCTGCTGCCTGCTGCTATTGCTGTTTGCTGCTACTGCTGCCTGCTGCTACTGCTGCTTGCTGCTACTGCTGCTGTCTGCTGCTGCCCGCTGCTGCTGCCTGCTGCTACTGCTGCTTGCTGCTATTGCTGCTACTGCTGCTTGCTGCCTGCTACTGCTGCTGCCTGCTGCTGCTTCCCGCGTCGCGGGGACGCCGCTCGAGGTTCCCCCAGCGTCGTCTCCCCTCCCACCTCAGCCCCCCCCCCCGGGCTCCCAGCGGGATTAATAACGCGCGATCCAACAGGAAACAAGTACGGGGAATGAATAAATAAATAGATAAAGAGAGAAGCCACGCGAGAAGACATCGCCGCCACCTCGTTGTGTGCCGCGGCTCGCTCATCTGAGCGCAGTTACATAAGAGGCGCGGACACAACAGCGGGGCCTGGAGGGGCCACGAGGCTGGAGTGACGCTCGCGCGGGATGAGTGCCCGGGGCGCTGGGGGTCCTGAGCCCTGGGGGTCCTGAGCCCTGGGGGCCCTGAGCCCTGGGGGTCCTGAGCGCTGGGGGCCCTGAGCGCTGGGGGTCCTGAGCCCTGGGGGCCCTGAGCCCTGGGGGTCCTGAGCGCTGGGGGTCCTGAGCCCTGGGGGCCCTGAGCCCTGGGGTCCTGAGCCCTGGGGGCCCTGAGCCCTGGGGGTCCTGAGCGCTGGGGGTCCTGAGCCCTGGGGGCCCTAAGCACTGGGGCCCTGAGCCCTGGGGGCCCTGAGCGCTGGGGGTCCTGAGCCCTGGGGGCCCTGAGCCCTGGGGGTCCTGAACGCTGGGGGTCCTGAGCCCTAGGGGCCCTAAGCACTGGGGCCCTGAGCCCTGGGGGCCCTGAGCGCTGGGGGTCCTGAGCCCTGGGGGCCCTGAGCCCTGGGGTCCTGAGCCCTGTGGGCCCTGAGCCCTGGGGGTCCTGAGCCGTTGTCCCCGGCGTCGTGGCCCCAAGGCGCGCGTCTCCACGCCGCGTCACCGTTGCGATTTGTTTCATAGATCTCCAGTAAGGGGACAGGTCAGAACGTTACAACAACACACAATACAAAACACGACACCAGTGCAGATTATAGGAAAGGTGAACAAATAACTTAAAAACAAATACAAATTAAGTTAAACTATTTTTTGTATCTTAACAGGTAAAGCCCTCTGAGCTATTAGCCTTTTTTCAGAAGCGATATGGCCACAAATGATAACTAAACGAAATGGCTTATTGCGTGGAAACCCATCGCAGAAATGCGTAGCTCCTAGCTCGTCGTGTCATCGCGATCGTGATGTTCAGTAGCTCTGGTCAATCCACTGCTGGATGAATGCCTCCGCTATTCGCAGCCACCTTGCACCACCGTGTTGATGTAACCATCACCACCACCATCGTCACCACCACCATCATCAACTCCCCAGCAACTGCATAGAGGCGACGCTGTCATCGTTGATTGACATTAGTCTTCATTCTTCTTCTTGTCGTAGGGCTGCTGATGTAGATGCAGAGCCACGACTACGATCTCACATCCAGGTGGTCAAGCCAGCAGATCACCGCACCAGGAGTAGCTGAGTGGAGTAGCATCATCGCTGTGATGTCTCCTCCCTACTTGTGGTTCGGGGCATTGCGCGTTCCACGCGGCACGGTCTGTTCTGGATGACCACCACAGTCGCACACTGCTGCTGGAGAGTATTTTACATTTCATTTGTGCATCAGGTATCCGCATCTACTGCCGTGGTCTATGCAGTGGATGTGGTTTAGGGTGGACAGTGAGTTTCGTGGAAGATTAAACCCAGGCATCTTCTGCGTTGAGTCTCTCACAACAAGGGGGTGTCTGAGTTCTTTTGACCTCCATTCAGCTCTACAAGCTTAATCGGGGGTTGAACTCGCATAGTCGAAGGCGAAGTTGCCATTGGAATGACACAACACAGAGTGGCCGATACGAGCGACACTTGGCGCGGGGCCACGGGGAATGACCGCGTCACCGACCCCCCCCGCCCGGCCGAACCGCTGCCCCTGTGGTGCAGTCGCGTTTGCTGCACCAGGGTCGCCGCAGTGACTAGGAGATGTTAACTCCCTCGCCTGGTGTACAGGAGGTCGTGGGTTCGATCTGTGACCCTGATGAGATGTTAACTCCCTCGCCTGGTACACAGGACATCGTGGGTTCAATCTGTGACCCTGATGAGATGTCAACTCCCTCGCCTGGTATACAGGAGGTCGTGGGTTTGATCCCGACCCTGATGAGATATTAACTCCCTCGCCTGGTATACAGGAGGTCGTGGGTTCGATCTGTGCCCCTGATGAGATGTCAACTCCCTCGCCTGGTGTACAGGACATCGTGGGTTCGATCCCGACCCTGACGCCTGCTCTATATTTGGTGTTTGCGTGTTGGCTGCTGCTCTTCATTTCCACGTGATACGCCGCTTCGTCGTGCTATCATGTGTGGCCAACTTGCTTCTGAGAAACAGCTGCACAGCTGAGTGGGCATTAGCTGGTAAAATAAAATAGTTTAGTTGAGATCGTGCGCGTTCGCGAATGATCAGTCTGTCCCTCACGGGAGGCGTGCGTGGTCCGAGCCTACCTCGCCCAGAGCCTCTGCTATCCCCGCGAGCCGGAGCGGAGCTCCCTTTGCCAAGCCGTCCGTGCTGTCGACTCTCTGCCCCTGTTCAAGTCCAGACTCAAAAGCGACCTCCTCTTATCTTCTCACCGAGCCGGTTTCTTACACACAACACCCGCCACCACACGAGCGCCCCGCGAGATGCACTGCGCGCACACCACGCCGAGTTTGTCTGTGAGCGCAGCGTCTCAAGATGCCATTCAGAATCAGAATCTTTATTGACACTGCAGGAGGAATCCGATGAGCTATGAAGCGCTTTTTTCACAGATGTCCAGTAGGGACACGGGGTCAGAAAGTTACAAAAGCAAATAATACAAAGTAACCGATAAGAGTGCAAAGTATAGAAAAGCAAGCAAGTCACACACATATATATACATACAAATAAATATCGTATATGAGTACAAACTGCGTATGTACGTCATTTCATGCGGATTTTTCTACACTAAATGTAATTTCACCTCATATCACACCCAAAGAATGTACACAGGAAGCGACGTTTCGGGCAATGTTCATTTTTCATGCCACAGATAGTCATATCTCTACAGCAGCGTCGCTAACGTGAGTCGAGTCTGGTGGACTAACACATTCACCATCTCACAGTCTGGTGGACTAACATACTCACCATCTCACAGTCTGGTGGACTAACGCATTCACCAGCTCGCAGTCTGGTGGACTAACGCATTCACCAGCTCGCAGTCTGGTGGACTAACGCAGTGGCACGGTGAGTCGCCCACCGCTGTTGGAGAGGGAGGCGCGCAATGCCCCCTCCAATGTGATCGTCTCAGCCCGTCAACTCGGCGAGTCACGCGCGGCCGCTCGCCGTGTTTATCTCATTGCCGGTGGCTCGTCTGAGTTTCGCTTTTGTCTGGAATGCGGAAGCCTTCTCAGCTGCACAATCATTCTGACCTCATCGATGTATTGTTGTGTGTACGCCGAATTCCTGCACCTCGTCCTGAGTGATGCTTGGCGCAGCTTCAAGCGAAATGTCGCGAATCTAATCGCAATATTTTGGGGCCCTGAGAATCGCTCTTTAGGAGCGGTTCGCGACATTCGTGTTGCCAGATCATGACGCGGCCGAACCCGACCATCTAAACTAAACCATTTTTATTTCATTTTGACCAGAGTAGTGCCCACCGAGCTGCATTGCGCTCTTTCCAAAGTGGCCTGGTCACAAATGATAGCTCAACGAAGTGGCTTATCACGTCGAAATGTAAAGCAGCCATCTACTTTAAACGCATTGTTGATTTTAAATGTGGAGGGAAAAACCGGAGAACCACGAGAACAAAATCCACGCGACCACGGGGAGAGAGATGCATGCAAATACACAGCAGGCGTCGGGGTCGGGATGGAACCCACGGCCTCCTGCATGCAACGCGAGATAGTTAACATCTCGCCTATAGCCACCGAGGCGGCGATGTTGATTTTGTCGCTGTAATCGCAGCGCCACCCTCACAGGAACGCGGGGTGGGGGCTTGAGAGAGACGCGGGGCCGCCTTTGTCTTC
Organism: Lampetra fluviatilis; assembly: GCF_964198595.1. Lineage (NCBI taxonomy): Eukaryota > Metazoa > Chordata > Hyperoartia > Petromyzontiformes > Petromyzontidae > Lampetra > Lampetra fluviatilis. Next base: position 12,610,564 of record NC_136303.1, on the reverse strand, counting down.
CCCCTCCTCCTCTACAAATCCGCGTCTGGCCGCGGATGTGGATTGAGGCCGCGTGATCACTCTGCGGGAGCCGAGACGCATCACGCCACACCTCACATCACACACAAACAAACAGAGACAAAGATAGCCCGTGTAGCCTTAACAGACTGTAGGGGCAAGTGCTGTTAGCGAGCACCTATGAAGGCCGGAACGGAACACGAGGGGGTGGGTGGCCAGCACCACGCCCGACCGCCTTTGTCTCCCCCTGTGGCGATGTTTATACACCAAACCAGGTACTAATTTGAGGCTGAGTCGACCTAGGGGAGGCCTAGGACCGGTTCAGATATTCTTCACTGGTGTTGGCCGTGAGCGGGAATCGAACTACGTTGGCCGGGTTCGTAGCGCAGCGCGCTAACCACTACAACACCGCTCCCCACATCACACACACGCACACATAGCAACATCACATCCAAAACATCACAAAGCATTCCACACATGACGTAACATCACGTGATGTATGTGTGTTTCTCACCGTACACAGCCAACCGCACTAATCGGAGGTGCAGGGGAAGGACAACACTAAACACAAAACGCAGTTCTAAAGAACTGAGGTTCCCATCTAGATTTCAAAGTGCGCAGTTCCAGTGGCTTCCTAATATCGGAAGTGAGAGCGTTCCAGACGGCCGCAGAAGCGTGCGATGCGGTGGCCTGCCGTCGTTGATCGATGGCCAGCCAAAAGCCGCCGCCGCTGCTGCGAGGATGCCCGGGGGAGTGCGCGTGATGGTGGCTGATGCTCCCTGGCGAGATGGGCGAGGTGTCGTGGTGCACTTTGTGACATCACCCAAACTCCACGTGGAAAATCAGCACACAAATAACTCCACTCTGGATCTGAGCCAGAGTTCGCCTGCTAAGGGCAAATCACCATTAGCGTCGATGTGGAGAATACAAACTAACAACGAAATGTCAGCTTTATTTATATTTAATAAATACTTTATATATTTATGGCGTTACATATATTATTTGCTACGACGCTATGGCTTATTCTGTGTTGTGCGTTAAAGAGTGTTGCGTCGAACTCGGACCCATATGTAATGCAGAGAGAGAGAGAACCCTTATCTATAAACATCCGTCAGTTCACCTTCAGCATTGCTTCAAACAAGTCTGACCGCTGATGAGAGACACCGCGTGTCGCAACCGACCCATGCTTGTGTTGAACCATTGCTGATGGGATGTGTAAAAATAAATAATGCTTTTTTCTTATTCGTTGTCCTTGGAGGGCCAAATATTTAAGGAGTCACAAGGACCGACTGGTTGACATAGGGGCTCACAGCAATGTATGCTGCAGGGATGATATATGTACGGTATGTATTGTGAACTTCTTTCGCACCGTACGTGGCCAGCCGTGCTCATCGGAGGTGTGGGGCACCGCGCGTCGGACACACGCGGCACTCTGGCACGGCCACGTGTCGTGGCACAACGCTCACAGCCGCCGTGGTGGCGAGCGTTGTTGGCTTCTCACAAAGTGGTACTAATTGTACCCAACCTGACAGGATGATGGGCCTATGCGAACCGAAAAGTGTGCGGTAGGGAGTGGAGGCCTCGGCACTACTGAACATCTGTGAAAAGAGCTTTATAGCTCATCAGATTCCTCCAGTATAAATACATATTCTGATTCTGATCGGCAGTGTGGAGGCCGTCACACGAGTCGCATTATAACCCCTGCATTGTTATACGAGTGAAGCGCCAGTTCCCACCACTTAGCAGGGGCCGTTGCTTGAAACGTCAGCCCGCTGCTGTGCTGCTCTCCAGGCCACTGCTGGCAGTGACGACGTTCGACTCTTGTGTGCGATGGCATCAGCAGCAGCGATCTGGCCAATGTCACCAATGTCGAGGTCTGCTGCTGCTGGCCACGACGAGAGGGCTTCAGCAGCAGCGAGAGTCTGTGTCGTGTCGCTGACCACTGGGTTTGCTGTACGGTCCGTCGATTTTGTTTGCATGGTCACAATCGCTGTGGCTTTAATGCATCCCTTTGTGTTTTGTTGAGGCCGCTGGCCCCCGAGGCCTCTCCCTGCTGGGCGCCGGCCGCAGGGGTTCCGCCATCTCCCGATCCCTCGCTCGTGTGTGAACAGCTGTTGCCGCCGCTGTGCTCATCGCACGCGGGATAAGGGCTGTCGCCTGCCGGCTCTCCTCCTTGAGTCGCACCCCCGCGAGTTCGCGAGAGGGGCATGGCTCGTCGCCGGCTCACGGTCGCCTGAAAACACTCCGTTGACTCTCTGCCAATCAAACGCGACGCCTCCCCTCACACAACCCCCCGCAGCAATCACACGCTCTGAACGGCGGGTCAGTGGTCGGAGGGCGAATGACGTTGCCGATTGGGGGTTTTCGTTACGGGTGATTTAAAGGTTCTGTGAGACGGGCGTTCGAAAGGGGAGTTAGTCCGTACACAGAACCAAGAAGATAGTTATTTATGATGTATTACTGGCCGACTGTGACCCACTGTTGAGTCAGTAGGAATCGGCAAGGCAGGCTTACTCTATTTCCCGATGGTCTGTACCCGATTTATCTAGTTTGATGGGCTCTAAGCTGCTTCGGTTTTTAGACTGAATCCCAATACTCTCTTTGCCTCTTACTCAGTTCGATGCGTACGGCGCTCCGGCGGGCTCGTCCTCTCTGCACACCTCGACTCGTCGCACGGACGTTTGAATGGCCGAACTGGAGACTGTCCCGAGGGCTGACTTCAGGAGCAAGAGACCGTTTACCTTTCTGCATCCCCCTTTTATTCTTTACCCACATCAAAGCAAAGCCCTCGCTGATCCGGGCCTTCTTGGCCAATCAGATTGCTCGTCTTGCACCGCAGTACTCGGCGCCCTCATTGCCGTCCACATCCCTGTTTCCATATCAAAGGGCCCGCCGCTGACTGCTGCGCCGGTGGCCATTCACAAGCACATTCGCCCTGCCAATCAGACGCCCACCTTGTCTTCCCGCTGTTCGTGGCTGCGCCCCCCTACCTGCCTGCCGATCCGTGTGTGGGGGTGCGTTTTAACCGCGGTGGCTGGGTAGCCCCGCCGTGACCATGTAACCTCAACCCAAGTCACAGCGCCGCGATGCGAGTTAGTATCGGGGGAGATCGCCCAATTCCCTGGCCGCAGGAAACCGTGAAGATTATCCCTATGAGAGGGCTTCTGGGTGAAAACCTGTCGGCCAGGTGACCTCCCCTCGGAGCTTTATGGGGGGGGGAAATGTGTGAGGGTGTGTTTATGTGAGGGGCGGTGAGGGAGAAGCAGTGTCGGCCCCGTCGCTTGGTGGTGGCGAGGTCGTAGATGGGGCGCCCGCAGAGCGGCTTCGCGGCGGCAGCATCACATAGCCCCCCGAGGTGCCAGTCCCCATCCCGGGTTGACTGGAGCACCTTGCTTGGGCTGCCCCCATGAGGTAGCGCTGCGGGGTCCGGGGGATCCGTCCAGACCTCGCTGGTCTCTGGGCAGGTGGCTCCGTCCTCTGGGGTTCCTGCGGCGGCCTTCTCCTCCACTCCAATGGCTCTCCCCGTCCCTCGGCACCTGCGGGCTGGGGCACAAACTCAGTGGCAGAAGGGTTTAGGGGCCGTCGCCCGCGCCGTTTCCTGACTGGATCGGGACGCCTCGGGGTCAGGGGCCCGGCGGGGCCCATGTAGCGCGCAAGGCCCCCGAGCACGGGGGGTGCGGGTACCCCGGGATTTCGGGGCATTCGGGCGGCGGGGTTCTCCCTGGCCGGGGCCGCTTTCCATGGTTTTAAGCGGCGGACGTTGACCACCGTCTCTCGGCCCCTCTCCCCGCCCTGGATTAGTACCGTCCAGGGGGAGATCTGCCGCACCACGGTCCAGGGTCCTCGCCAGTAGGTCGTCAGTTTCCCCACCTGCCCGGCCCCGACGTGAGGGGTGTGTAGCCACACCTTAGCGCCTGTCGGGAATAAGGGGGGCTCCACGTGGGGTCGGGTGCCCTGTTCCTGCCGCCGATGTGCGGCTTCCCCTTGCGGGTACGCTCGGCCTCGGGCCTCCCGCAGGGTCTCCATCAGGTGCCCCACGGGGCGGCTCCCTTCCTCCGGTTGGGGTGGAGGAACGCCGAACAGCAGGTAAACGAGACTCACGGCCGAACATCATTAAGAACGGGGTTTGTCCCGTCGATGTGTGTACGGTGGTGGCGTAGGCGAATAGGGCGTAGGGGAGGTGTTTGTCCCAATCCCGTTGATTTGCGGCCGCCATACGTTTGAGCTTCCCCGCTAAGGTCTGGTTTATGCGTTCCACCATACCGTTCGCTTGGGGGTGGTACGCTGTGGTTCGGTCCTTCTGGATTCCGAACTCTCTGCACAGCGCCTGGAACAGCTCGGCCTCAAACTCGCTACCTTGGTCGGTAAGGACTCGTTCCGGGATCCCATGCTTAAGTACGTAATGTTCCACGAATGCCCAGGCCACCACAAGGGCCGTTTTATCGGGGATGGCCACTGCCACGGGATAGCGGGTGAAATACTCCACCGCTACGAGGATATACCGGTTGCCTCGATGGGACCATGGAAATGGCCCCTGTAGGTCGATCCCGACTAGCTGGTTGGTGCGGCTGACGCGGAACGGCCTTAGGGGTACCTAATATCGTGCTGGTTTCAGTCCGCACTGCTGACAAGCGCGGCAGCCCTGTACCCAGGCGGCCACGTCTTGCGTCAGTTTGGGCCAGAGATACTGGCGACGCAGGGTCTCCGGAGTGCGCCGTTCCCCGTCATGGCCCCCGAGCGGGTGGTCGTGCACCAACCTTAGCAGCTGGGGTCACACCTGGGCGGGAACACAGATGCACCCCGGCTGGCCGGCTTCGGTTAGCTCTCGTACCACCCCGTTCTGCACACACAACCGGCCGTACAAACCACTCCAGGGTCCTGGCAGGGCGTCCTTCTTTTCCCGTAGGGCCGCTTCCACCGCCGCAAGATCCGGATCCCGCTGCTGGGTTCGTCTCAGCTGCTCGTTGTCCAGGCCCGGGATGGCGCAGCCGACGTCCTCTTGGATCCGTCCGATCGGGGCGGCGTAGTTCGTCGGGTCCTGAGTCATGGGCTCCGCGATCGCCGGGCGGTCCGCTGGGCCCCCGGCTTCCTCCGTGGGGGTCTCTGTGGCGCATACCGCACTCTCTCTCACCGGGGGGGGGTCAGTTGTCGCGGCCTCCCGAAGGTCCGTTACCTGCTGGCAGCGTCCCCCCTTGAAACACGGGCCAGCCTCCTTTGCCCTTGTCTCGGCGCACACAGCGGGCTGCCTCGATAATTCGTCCGCGTTTGCATGCGTTCGCCCAGCCCGATATTCAATTTGCAGGTTGTACTCATGCAACTGCGCCAGCCACCGGGCCATCTGCCCCCGCGGCTCTTTGAATGTAAGAAGGAACTGCAGAGCATAATGGTCCGTGCGCACGCGACATTTCCTACCGTACAAATACGGCCGGAACTGCTTACACGCGAAAATCACAGCATACAATTCCTGATGGGTCACGCAATAGTTCAGCTCGGCCCCACTCAGGGTCCGGCTGGCGTACGCGATAACCCGCTCCGTCCCATCCTGCACCTGCGACAACACCGCGCCCAGCCCGCTGCTGCAGGCGTCGGTGTCCAAAATAAAATCGGTGGTGAAATCGGAGAAAGCCAGGGTGGGGGTGTGGGTGAGGTGGTCTTTGAGGGTGGTGAAGGCCGTCTGGCAGGCCTCTGTCCACTGATACGGGTTCTTAGGGGAAGTGAGTTGGGTGAGGGGGCGTGCAATCTCGCTGAATCCCTTTACAAATCGACGATAATAGGTGGCGAGCCCCAAGAATGATCTGATCTCCGTCAGATTCCTTGGCCGTGGCCAATCCACTACGGCGCGTACCTTCTCCGGATCGGTGCGTACCCCTGCCTCGTTGACACGGTGTCCGAGATACCCCACCTCGCGCTGGGCAAGGTAACACTTACGCGGCTTGAGCTTGAGATGGGCCGCTCGCAGTCGCTGGATCACCTCCTGTAACCTGGACCAGTGCTCAGACAGAGATTTACTGAACACTATTACATCATCCAGGTAAATCAGGCACTGTTCCCACTGCCAGCCCTGCATCACCAGCTCCATCAGCCGCTGGAACGTCGTGGGCGCGTTGGTGAGTCCGAACGGGAGTACTCGAAACTCGAATAGTCCCACCAGGGTGGTGAAGGCGGTTTTTGGTCGATCCTCTGCCGCCATCTCCACCTGCCAGTACCCGGACGTGAGATCGAGGTCGGAAAAATACCGCGCTCCGGTGAGGCTGTCAAAGGTGTCGTCGATGCGGGGTATGGGAAAGGCGTCGCTGAGGGTGACCGCGTTCAATTTGCGGTAATCGACGCAAAACCTGGTTGACTCATCCTTTTTCGTTACTAGTACCACCGGGGCTGACCAGGGGCTCGCCGAGGGCTGGATTATGTTATCGCAGAGCATGTCCCCGACCGCCTCTTTGATCTGGGCTCGTTCGGGGGCGCCCACTCTATACGCGGGGAGTTTGATGGGTCGGGCTGCACCGGTGTCAATTTGGCGCTTAACAAGGTCTGTCCGACCCACGTCCGAGTTGTGTTCACTGAACACGTTGGCATACTCCCGCAGTAACCCGCGCAGCTGATCGGCCTCCCCCTTAGGTAAATCTGCCCAAGGTACGTGTAACGCGTTGAGCAGGGGAACGACCTCGGCTCGGGGAGTCGGGCCGACTCGCCAGGCCAGGTCCTGGTCGCCCTCGGGGCGACCGGGGTCCTCAGCCCAGAGTGCAAACACCGAGTCGTCAGAGTGGCGTGCGTGCAGGGGGTGTACGGTGGCTATCGTGGTTCACCATCGCAGTATCACTGGGGTACTGTGAGGGTTAAACATCCGCATAAACAATCGGCCCCCATCTGCGTTTACCAACGTGGCTGAACCCACAACCCCATACCGTTTTGCCAACTCCAGGTGTGGGGTTAGCATTACCTCACCCGATGGTCAGTGCGCGTGGTCGGTGGAGGGTGTTGTCACTGGCACCAGCATCTCGGCGAGTGGCCTGATGGTGACAGCCGTCACCAGGGTAGCGGCCACGGGCGCGAAGAGGGGTCAATTCGGCTCTCGTCTCAGGGATGGTATCTGCTCCCCGCTGCCCTCCATGGTGGCGCACCGCTGGCGGGGTTGCACGTTGAGTCCCAGCTTTTCCAGGAGGTCGGTACCTGCAATACACTCGTGGCACAACACACTCGAGACGTAGAACTCCTGGGTGCACACCTGGCTGTCTATGTGGATCTCCAGGGTGGCTCTCCCCAGTAGCCCCATTCCGGCTCCGCTCGCCGTGTGCAGCGCGCGGTCCGGGGCCTGCAGGCGGCTCACATCGACCCCGATTATGCTGCAGTGCGCCGCGCTCACGAGTGAGGCTACCGCTCCCGTGTGCAGCAGGATCTGGGTACGCCGCCCGTTGACCTGCCCTTCCACCAGCGACGTAGCCCCCGTGATTCCCGTCACCAGTTCCCGCAGCCAGTCGCCAGGAGTCACCGCGCGCTTGGGTGTTGTTGCTGGGATCTGTGTGGAGGTCACTCGCTCGCCATTATTCTCATTATCGTCTATTTGTATCGGGACCGCGTCGATTGCACCCCTAGTTGGTCCACTCTCTAGGGGGCGTTGGAGTTTAACCCCCGCACCTGCCTAAAACGGGCGAGCTCAGGACAGTCTCTCATGAGATGCCCTCGATGGTCGCACATATAACCTGCCCGGGGAAGGGTGGCGGCTCCGTAGTGAGCTCCTTGCCCACTTCCTCTCCCCCCAGTATGTTGCTGCCCAGACTCTACTTCTAGTCGGGCTACCCTTCTAGTTAGCCCTCCTACCGTGGAGCATAGCTCCCCCACCTCAGACTGGATGGTCTCAATGGAGGACTGCAGCTTGGTCATATTTCTATTCGCTTCCTCGCGTACGTGGGCCACCTGGCCGGCGATATCTCCCATGCCGGTCTGTATCCCGGCTACCCACCCCGGGGTTGTCTCGCGGGGTTTCTGGGGCTCCATTGCCCGTCCCCTTATCGCGATGGCGAGCTCCTCCTCCTCTTCCTCGTCTGGGAGTAGGCTCCCTATGGCGCACTGCCGTTCCCACCCTCGGAACTGCGTGCGCTCACCAGAGAGTCTCGCGCATGCACGCGCGAGCTCGACAAGGGTGTCAAAGGGAAGGCGTGCAGAGTCTACATTGGGCTGCCACCACGAGGTGCGAGCCAAATACCACTTGATCCTCTGGGCGGCGAGATCCTCAAATATCACTGTCGCGTACCCCGGGTGTGCGATCTGTGTTAGCGAGCGCACGTCCTCGGCATAATCGCGAAAGTCTTCGCCGGGCTGGCGGCGGCGCGCCTCTAAGGCCACCTGCGCCTCCTCCTCATTACTCGTGCCGAAGCGCAGGTCGAGCTGGCGTATTACTTCCCCCCACTGTGTTTGTGCACTCGCGGGTAAAGCTTCCACAAAGTCGGCTGCCCGTCCATCCAAATGCATGTTAAGCTGCTCTAACGCCTCCACGTCTGTCCAGCCATTAAAATTCTTAGCACCTGTGATGTTGCGGGCGAACGACTTCCATGAAGGAATACCTCGGCCGGTGAACACACATCTCACCTTAGCTTGGGGTGGGGCGCTTCTTTCCCTTGGAGGTGCGAGGGATCGTACCGCTTCTGACACCAAGTTGTTGAGGCCGCTGGCCCCCGAGGCCTCTCCCTGCTGGTTGCCGGCCGCAGGGGTTCCGCCATCTCCCGATCCCTCGCTCGTGTGTGAACAGCTGCTGCCGCCGCTGTGCTCATCGCTCGCGGGATAAGGGCTGTCGCCCGCCGGCTCTCCTCCTTGGGTCGCACCCCCGCGAGTTCGTGAGAGGGGCATGGCTCATCGCCGGCTCAAGGTCGCCTGAAAACACTCCGTTGCCTCTCTGCCAATAAAACGCGATGCCTCCCCTCACACAACCCCGGGCAGCAATCACACGCTCTGAACGGCGGGTCAGGGGTCGGCGGGCGAATGACGTTGCTCGCGTCCGCGTTGCCGATTGGGGGTTTTCGTTACGGGTTGTTTAAAGTGCTGTGAGACGGACGTTCGAAAGGGGAGTTAGTCTGTACGCAGTGCGGGGGTTCGCAGCAGCAAGATGCAGCGCACCCCATGGAGCACCGACCACACACACTGTGAGCGTACATACACACAGCACCACGCGCTTTCACATGCTCGTCGAAGCCACACGAGGCTGTGATTATTTATTTATGATTTATTACTGGCTGACTGTGATGCACTGTTGAGTCCGTAGGAATCGGCAAGGCAGGCTTACTCTATTTCCCGATGGTCTGTACCCGATTTATCTAGTTTGATGGGCTCTAAGCTGCTTCCGTTTTTAGACTAAATCCCAATACTCTCTTTGCCGCTTACTCACAGTTCGATGCGTACGGCGCTCCGGCGGGCTCGCCCTCTCTGCACACCTCGACTCGTCGCACGGACGTTCGAGTGGCCGAACTGGAGACCGTCCCGTGGGCTGACTTTAGGAGCAAGAGACCGTTTACCTTTCTGCGTCACCCCTTTAATTCTTTACCCACATCAAAGCAAAGCCGTCGCTGATCCGAGGGCCTTCTCGGCCAATCAGATTGCTCGTCTTGCGCCGCAGTACTCGGCGCCCTCATTGCCGTCCACATCCCGGTTTCCATATCAAAGGGCCCGCCGCTAACTGCTGCGTCGGCGGCCGTTCACAAGCACATTCGCCCTGCCAATCAGACGCCCACCCTGGCTTCCCGCCGTTCATGGCTGTGCCCTCCTACCTGCCTGCCAATACGTGTGTGGGGGTGCGTTTTAACCGCGGTGGCTGGGTAGCCCCGCCGTGACCATGTAATATCACAGCGCCGTGGTGCGAGTTAGCATCGGGGGAGATCGTCCAATTCCCTGGCCACAGGAAACCGTGAAGATTATACCTATGAGAGGTCTTCTGGGTGAAAACCTGTCGGCCAGCTATGGGGGGGGGGAAATGTGTGAGGGTGTGTTTATGTGGGGGGCGGTGAGGGAGAAGCAGTGTCGGCCCCGTCGCTTGGTGGTGGCGAGGTCGTAGATGGGGCGCCCGCAGAGCGGCTTCGTGGCGACGGCATCACAGTTTCTATAAGTCTATGTATCTCATTGTGTCCATGGGTCTCTGTATATCTCTGAGTCGCTATGCATCTCTGGGTTTACGATATGGCCCATATTTTGGATTTCACGCTCAGAATCACACTGCTGTGGCTTGTGTCTTTAATTTTCCATTCACGAATGCGATGTAACGTAGCATCGGCCTGGTGATGTTGCGATGAGGTTCATCATTCCACCACCCGAGGAAGGGGAGTTTCAAAGCCAGGATGAGGGACGATTATGTTTGGGTCACGAATGAGGAGGTGTTTATTCTGGACGTCCGCGTTGTTCTACCCTAGACATAGGCAAAGTACGGCCCGCGGACTGTATACGGCCAGTTGGGCTTTTTAATCCGGCCCGCCGAACTTGTTCAAATATTATTAAATTCAATTTTACCTTCCTCCTGTAATGCCCCCATTTCCCCAATAGTTAGCGCACTTTGACCGGGAGTGTGGTGTACAGTAGAACATCTGGTCACGACCATAATCCGTTCCATAACTTTGGTCGCAACCGGTTTGGTCGTGACTCGAACCTAATTTCCCCATTGGATTGTATGTAAATACGATTCATCCGTTCCAGACTCCTACGAACTGTATATAAATATTGTTTTTTTAAGATTATTAAGCACAAAAATAGTTAATTATGCCATATAAATCAGTGTAATAGTATACTAAATGTAAAAACATTGAATAACACTGAGAAAATCTTGAACAACAGAGAAAACTAACATTGCCGCATCAAGGTATAGAATCGTTCAACAAGATGATTGTTTCGTCTGCTACATCAGTCGGTCGATTCAGAGAGAATATTCGTATGAGCAATTCATGTTTCTATTGAAAGTAAGTTAACAGTAATAATTGGGTACAGTATTGTTTTTGGAAGCATTCACCGTAATATCGTATCAACGTTTACTTCACCGCATCATCGTATGAATGATGCGAGAAGAGATTAACGGGTTCTTATGTTTGCGATTTACGTACTCGGCGCTTTCGCTCTATAAATTACGGCTTGAATGAGGGGGAGGGGTATGACTACACTCACAAAATTAATATCTTACTAGGAATTTTATATAACAAAAGTTATATACATAATTGTTACGCTTTGTGTAATTCAATAAAACAAACAAAACTTAACTCCGAGTTCTCTCCGAATTTCACGAGTCCGTTCTAGACCCCACAGTTTTTTAAAGAGTTTTAAGCACAGAAAACATAATTAAAGCTTGAAAAATCATTAATTATACAAACTTTTCAATAATTTCCTTCTTCACTTCGATTTAAATTATCTTTAAAACCTTCTTCTCACCAATATTACCACTCATTACCACTTTCTCCGAAGGCAAGTTTGTAAAAGAATGCATGGTACAGACAGCAGACATCTTGTGTCCGGAAATCAAAAGCAAATTTTAAAAAGTCAGTTCATCACGCAGGACTGTGACTCGCCGTGTGGAACTGATTGATACAAATATAGCCAGTCAATTAAACAAAAAGTTTGATTCCTTTGAATTATATTCACTAGCACTGGATGAAAGTACGGACGTAAAAGACACTGCTCAGCTCCTCATTTTTATCCGAGGCATTGACGACAGTTTTGCGATAACAGAGGAGTTTTTGACCATGGAGTCCCTGAAAGGAACAACGCAGGGAGAGGACTTGTATAACCAGGTATCTGCTGTCATCGAAAGAATGACGCTACCTTGGAGTAAACTTGTCAATGTCACAACGGATGGATCGCCAAATTTAACTGGAAAAATGTTGGGCTGCTGAAAGGAATCCAGGATAAAGTGAAAGAGGAAACCCCTGTCCAGGATCTTATTTTCCTTCACTGCATCATCCATAAGGAATCCCTGTGTAAGTCTGTATTGCAGCTTAATCATGTCGTGAATCTAGTCGTAAAACTTGTGAACTTTATACGAGCAAGGGGACTTCAGCACCGTCAGTTTATTACCTTCCTGGAGGAAACTGATGCGGATCATCAGGACTTGCTGTACCACTCTCGTGTCCGCTGGTTAAGTTTGGGGAAAAAGTTACAACGAGTGTGGGAGCTGAAAGAGGACATCATCGCATTTTTGGAGTTGATGGGGAAATCTGACGAATTCCCTGAGCTAAGCGACAAGAACTGGCTTAGTGACTTTGCGTTTGCTGTGGACATATTTTCACACATGAATGAGCTGAATGTGAAACTGCAGGGGAAATATCAGTTTGTTCACGACATGTACAAACATGTGAAAGCCTTCAAATCCAAGCTCACTTTGTTCTCATTTCCCCACACTTGCCATGCAGGCACCGCGAAACGCAAAAAAATACAGCAAATCACTCGAGGACCTGCACGGAGAATTCTGCCGTAGGTTCTCTGATTTCGAAAACATTGAACAGTCACTTCAGCTGGTGTCTTGTCCCCTGCCACAAGACCCTGAAACAGCACCACAGGAGCTGCAGTTGGAACTGATAAATCTTCAGTCTGACTCCGTCCTAAAGGAGAACTAAACTGAATGACTTTTATGCTTCACTTAACAGAGCCACGTTTCCAAACCTCCGGAGGACTACACAGAAGACACTGACTTTGTTTGGCTCGACTTATGTGTGCGAGCAGACATTCAGCGTCGTGAACGCCAACAAAGCCCGTCACAGATCAAAGTTAACGGATCAGCACCTCAGATCTATCCTGAGAATTGCCACAACCAAAATAACTCCAGACTTAGATGCACTGGCAAAAATGGGATATCAACAACACTTGTTTCCACTGAAACTGATTATGTGTTGCTGCAGCAAGGTTGGAGCCAAATCTCCGACACAGACTGCGTGGCTGCTCTAACCTGTTAATGTAGATAATAAAGAAGTTAAAGTGATCTTCTTGGTTCTTTCGGTAAAGTCACGTAGAAGGGAAGTAATAAAATAATAAAAAGAATACATAATACAATTATTGTCACGACGTTTCGGCCACAACGCAAGCAGCCGTCCTCAGGTGAAAACCAGGTCCGTCGAGGCGACAGAGTCTGAATGAAACAGCACACGAGCTTGGAGCATATATATAAGCTGGGCGCCTTGACAAAGGAATTTGCATATCAAGAGGAATTTAGCATATTTATGGGAAATGCAGGAATGTGATTAGTACTACATATGCATGTGCATTATGCAGGATTAACAGCATCAAAAAAAGTTGCAGTTGCTGCTGCTGCTGCAGTTGCTGCTGCTGCTGCAGTTTCTGCTGCTGCTGCAGTTGCTGCTGCTGCTGAAGTTACTGCTGCTGCAGTTACTGCTGCAGCTGCAGTTGCTGCTGCTGCTGCAGTTGCTGCCTTATCCATTTTAATATAACACTATGTATTATTCTACCCACCCTAATGTGTATCACACTGCTATATATTTACTATACAATTACGACACCATACATTACTCTGCACACTGCACCATGCCAGTGAGTGGAACGCGGTCTGAAAGTCACCGTAAACGTGAACACAATCAGTTAAGATCCGAAATGGTTTATTACGTCCTTCCAATGATTGCTAAGCCAGAATCCATCTTCTCGGTTGAAATTGTCTCTGTTTGTATATGTGGATCGCCTCATGAACGAATATCTCATGATAGCCAGATGGCTTGCAGAGAACCTCTGTCTTAGAGAAGTCAATGTCATGTGAGCCCACTGAATTGTAACAGTGATCTGCCACGGCTGAGGTGTTTGTCCTACCGTGTTTCAGGTCTGCTCTATGTTCACGGATGCGGTCCGAGACATGTCGTTTGGTTTCTCCAATGTAACTGCTACCACAGAGGCAACTTAGTTTGTAGACGCCAGGGTACTGTATGTCTGGAACCACATCTTTTACAGACGGGACCAGATCACTGATTTTATGTACTGTGTTGAATCGGACCTGGATTATGTGTTTAATCAGGATTTTGGAGATCTTTTTTGTGACCCCAGCAATGTAGGGTAAGGTGATGGTCTTGAAAGGCTCCTCAACAGGATCCTTCTTGATGGTTGGAGTGATGGCCTTGCGGATTGTGTAGTCGCAGTAACCATTAGCCTTAAGAGCTTGGCGTACGTGTTTGAGTTCACTGCCAATGTGTTCCTGGTCGGAAATGCATTGGGCTCTATGGTATAGAGTCTTGATGAGGGAATTCTTCTGGGATGGATGGTGGTGGGAATCCGGTTTTAGGTAAGCATCCGTATGGGTGGCTTTCCTGTAGACAGAGTGGCTCATTGAACCATCAGGTCTCCTTTTAATTAGGACATCCAAAAAGGGTAGCTTGCCATCTTTTTCGACTTCCATGGTGAATCTGATGGCTGGGTGTATGGAATTGATGTGGTCGAGAAATTGATCGAGAGCAGGCCGGCCATGTGGCCAGATGACAAAAATGTCATCTACGTACCTTTCCATAAGGTCGGGCGTAGAGTGGCAGTCTGGATGGCGTCAGTCTCAAATTTCTCCATGAAGATGTTGGCTACAACCGGAGATAGGGGGGAGCCCATTGGGGTGCCCTCAGTTTGCTTGTAGAAAGTTCCATTCCAGGTGAAGTATGTATTGGTTAAGCAGTGTCTCACCAGGGGGGGTACCCCAGCATTCAGCCCTTGATGAACCAAGTCTTCAATGATTGCGATGGTGTCAGGTACAGGAACTTTGGTGAATAAGGAAACCACATCAAAACTGACAAGCAGGTCGTCTGGGGACAGGGCAATCCCCTTGATTGTCGATACCAGGTCAGTAGAGTTTAGTACCGCAGAGGTGGTTTTTCCAGTGAAAGGCCGTAGGATTTCAGACAAAAAACGAGCCAGTTTATAGGTGGGGGAGTTGATAGTAGAGACAATGGGACGAAGAGGTGTATCTTCTTTATGTATCTTTGGCAAGCCGTATAATCTTGGTGGCCTGGCTGCAGAAGGTTTCAACGAGAACTGTTTGGTCTGATCAATTAATGCGGTTGAATCAGAAATTATTTTCTTGGTTTTAGAGACGAGGCTGTTGGTGGGGTCTCTTTTTATTTTTGTATAGCTGCCATCGTTGAGTAGTTCTTGGATTTTGTTGTTGTATTCTGTTTTGTCCATGATGACAGTGGCATTGCCTTTGTCGGCTGAGAGGATGACAATGTCATCCCTCTTTTTTAATTGAGCTAATTCAAAACGCTCATCTTTGCTGATGTTGCTAGCTGGCATCTCAGCGTTTTTGAGGGTTGCAGAGATTTCAGATCTTGCTACGTCTGCAGCGATGTGACTCAGGCCCTTGAGAGCTACATCTACTCTAGCAATTATATCATTAACTGGTATGTGTCTAGGTGTGACTGCAATGTTTAGTCCTTTAGCTAAAACGGATTTCAGGCCTTCAGAAATAGAACTGTTACTGCGATTAATTACGACTTTGTTAACATCTACCTTTTCAATGTGTGGGTCCGGTTTCTTATTTGAGAGGCGATCGAATTTGGAAATCAAGTTTTCCTTACATTTGGTCGACATAGCGGCAGCTGAAGAGGCAGTCATTTTATCTACATGTTCCCAATCCGATGTGGACATTGTTGAACTCAAAGATAAGTGTGATTTGTAGAGTGTCTTGTCTAACTGATCTAGATCGGTGCGCGTAAGTCTGATTTTCTCTGAGATAAGAGCTAAGCTAGTTCTAGACATAATTCGTTTAGCATTAGAAGAAGTTACAGCAGCAGATGTTAGTGTAAATGCGTTTGGTATTACCTTAGAGTCGCGGTATCTCTTCAGAAAGGTGAGAGACTCGATTAGCTGAGCCTTCCTATCCCGGAGCTTGTTAAAGGATCTCAAAAGTTATGTGGAAACCCTCCCCGTAGAGGCGGTTAAATTTTGATTTAAAGCTTTCGTGACTGCAGGGATTCATCTTCTTGGTTCTTTCGGTAAAGTCACGTAGAAGGGAAGTAATAAAATAATAAAAATAATACATAATACAATTATTGTCACGACGTTTCGGCCACAACGCAAGCAGCCGTCCTCAGGTGAAAACCAGGTCCGTCGAGGCGACAGAGTCTGAATGAAACAGCACACGAGCTTGGAGCATATATATAAGCTGGGCGCCTTGACAAAGGAATTTGCATATCAAGAGGAATTTAGCATATTTATGGGAAATGCAGGAATGTGATTAGTACTACATATGCATGTGCATTATGCAGGATTAACAGCATCAAAAAAAGTTGCAGTTGCTGCTGCTGCAGTTGCTGCTGCTGCTGCAGTTGCTGCTGCTGCTGCAGTTGCTGCTGCTGCTGCAGTTTCTGCTGCTGCTGCAGTTGCTGCTGCTGCTGAAGTTACTGCTGCTGCAGTTACTGCTGCTGCTGCAGTTGCTGCTGCTGCTGCAGTTGCTGCCTTATCCATTTTAATATAACACTATGTATTATTCTACCCACCCTAATGTGTATCACACTGCTATATATTTACTATACAATTACGACACCATACATTACTCTGCACACTGCACCATGCCAGTGAGTGGAACGCGGTCTGAAAGTCACCGTAAACGTGAACACAATCAGTTAAGATCCGAAATGGTTTATTACGTCCTTCCAATGATTGCTAAGCCAGAATCCATCTTCTCGGTTGAAATTGTCTCTGTGTTTGTATATGTGGATCGCCTCATGAACGAATATCTCATGATAGCCAGATGGCTTGCAGAGAACCTCTGTCTTAGAGAAGTCAATGTCATGTGAGCCCACTGAATTGTAACAGTGATCTGCCACGGCTGAGGTATTTGTCCTACCGTGTTTCAGGTCTGTTCTATGTTCACGGATGCGGTCCGAGACATGTCGTTTGGTTTCTCCAATGTAACTGCTACCACAGAGGCAACTTAGTTTGTAGACGCCAGGGTACTGTATGTCTGGAACCACATCTTTTACAGACGGGACCAGATCACTGATTTTATGTACTGTGTTGAATCGGACCTGGATTATGTGTTTAATCAGGATTTTGGAGATCTTTTTTGTGACCCCAGCAATGTAGGGTAAGGTGATGGTCTTGAAAGGCTCCTCAACAGGATCCTTCTTGATGGTTGGAGTGATGGCCTTGCGGATTGTGTAGTCGCAGTAACCATTAGCCTTAAGAGCTTGGCGTACGTGTTTGAGTTCACTGCCAATGTGTTCCTGGTCGGAAATGCATTGGGCTCTATGGTATAGAGTCTTGATGAGGGAATTCTTCTGGGATGGATGGTGGTGGGAATCCGGTTTTAGGTAAGCATCCGTATGGGTGGCTTTCCTGTAGACAGAGTGGCTCATTGAACCATCAGGTCTCCTTTTAATTAGGACATCCAAAAAGGGTAGCTTGCCATCTTTTTCGACTTCCATGGTGAATCTGATGGCTGGGTGTATGGAATTGATGTGGTCGAGAAATTGGTCTAGAGCAGGCCGGCCATGTGGCCAGATGACAAAAATGTCATCTACGTACCTTTCCATAAGGTCGGGCGTAGAGTGGCAGTCTGGATGGCGTCAGTCTCAAATTTCTCCATGAAGATGTTGGCTACAACCGGAGATAGGGGGGAGCCCATTGGGGTGCCCTCAGTTTGCTTGTAGAAAGTTCCATTCCAGGTGAAGTATGTATTGGTTAAGCAGTGTCTCACCAGGGGGGGGTACCCCAGCATTCAGCCCTTGATGAACCAAGTCATCAATGATTGCGATGGTGTCAGGTACAGGAACTTTGGTGAATAAGGAAACCACATCAAAACTGACAAGCAGGTCGTCTGGGGACAGGGCAATCCCCTTGATTGTCGATACCAGGTCAGTAGAGTTTAGTACCGCAGAGGTGGTTTTTCCAGTGAAAGGCCGTAGGATTTCAGACAAAAAACGAGCCAGTTTATAGGTGGGGGAGTTGATAGTAGAGACAATGGGACGAAGAGGTGTATCTTCTTTATGTATCTTTGGCAAGCCGTATAATCTTGGTGGCCTGGCTGCAGAAGGTTTCAACGAGAACTGTTTGGTCTGATCAATTAATGCGGTTGAATCAGAAATTATTTTCTTGGTTTTAGAGACGAGGCTGTTGGTGGGGTCTCTTTTTATTTTTGTATAGCTGCCATCGTTGAGTAGTTCTTGGATTTTGTTGTTGTATTCTGTTTTGTCCATGATGACAGTGGCATTGCCTTTGTCGGCTGAGAGGATGACAATGTCATCCCTCTTTTTTAATTGAGCTAATTCAAAACGCTCATCTTTGCTGATGTTGCTAGCTGGCATCTCAGCGTTTTTGAGGGTTGCAGAGATTTCAGATCTTGCTACGTCTGCAGCGATGTGACTCAGGCCCTTGAGAGCTACATCTACTCTAGCAATTATATCATTAACTGGTATGTGTCTAGGTGTGACTGCAATGTTTAGTCCTTTAGCTAAAACGGATTTCAGGCCTTCAGAAATAGAACTGTTACTGCGATTAATTACGACTTTGTTAACATCTACCTTTTCAATGTGTGGGTCCGGTTTCTTATTTGAGAGGCGATCGAATTTGGAAATCAAGTTGTCCTTACATTTGGTCGACATAGCGGCAGCTGAAGAGGCAGTCATTTTATCTACATGTTCCCAATCCGATGTGGACATTGTTGAACTCAAAGATAAGTGTGATTTGTAGAGTGTCTTGTCTAACTGATCTAGATCGGTGCGCGTAAGTCTGATTTTCTCTGAGATAAGAGCTAAGCTAGTTCTAGACAGAATTCGTTTAGCATTAGAAGAAGTTACAGCAGCAGATGTTAGTGTAAATGCGTTTGGTATTACCTTAGAGTCGCGGTATCTCTTCAGAAAGGTGAGAGACTCGATTAGCTGAGCCTTCCTATCCCGGAGCTTGTTAAAGGATCTCAAAGTTATGTGGAAACCCTCCCCGTAGAGGCGGTTAAATTTTTATTTAAAGCTTTCGTGACTGCAGGGATTCATCTTCTTGGTTCTTTCGGTAAAGTCACGTAGAAGGGAAGTAATAAAATAATAAAAATAATACATAATAAAATTATTCTCACGACGTTTCGGCCACAACGCAAGCAGCCGTCCTCAGGTGAAAACCAGGTCCGTCGAGGCGACAGAGTCTGAATGAAACAGCACACGAGCTTGGAGCATATATATAGGCTGGGCGCCTTGACAAAGGAATTTGCATATCAAGAGGAATTTAGCATATTTATGGGAAATGCAGGAATGTGATTAGTACTACATATGCATGTGCATTATGCAGGATTAACAGCATCAAAGAAAGTTGCAGTTGCTGCTGCTGCAGTTGCTGCTGCTGCTGCAGTTGCTGCTGCTGTTGCAGTTTCTGATACTGCTGCAGTTTCTGCTGCTGCTGCAGTTGCTGCTGCTGCTGCAGTTATTGTTGCTGCTGCAGTTGCTGCTGCTGCTGCAGTTGCTGCCTTATCCATTTTAATATAACACTACATAAAGAAGATACACCTCTTCGTCCCATTGTCTCTACTATCAACTCCCCCACCTATAAACTGGCTCGTTTTTTGTCTGAAATCCTACGGCCTTTCACTGGATAAACCACCTCTGCGGTACTAAACTCTACTGACCTGGTATCGACAATCAAGGGGATTGCCCTGTCCCCAGACGACCTGCTTGTCAGTTTTGATGTGGTTTCCTTATTCACCAAAGTTCCTGTACCTGACACCATCGCAATCATTGAAGACTTGGTTCATCAAGGGCTGAATGCTGGGGTACCCACCCTGGTGAGACACTGCTTAACCAATACATACTTCACCTGGAATGGAACTTTCTACAAGCAAACTGAGGGCACCCCAATGGGCTCCCCCCTATCTCCGGTTGTAGCCAACATCTTCATGGAGAAATTTGAGACTGACGCCATCCAGACTGCCACTCTACGCCCGACCTTATGGAAGAGGTACGTAGATGACACTTTTGTCATC
Organism: Lampetra fluviatilis; assembly: GCF_964198595.1. Classification (NCBI taxonomy): domain Eukaryota; kingdom Metazoa; phylum Chordata; class Hyperoartia; order Petromyzontiformes; family Petromyzontidae; genus Lampetra; species Lampetra fluviatilis. The sequence goes on along the minus strand of NC_136303.1, from coordinate 12,590,661 downwards.
TGGCCACATGGCCGGCCTGCTCTAGACCAATTTCTCGACCACATCAATTCCATACACCCAGCCATCAGATTCACCATGGAAGTCGAAAAATATGGCAAGCTATCCTTTTTGGATGTCCTAATTAAAAGGAGACCTGATGGTTCAATGAGCCACTCTGTCTACCGGAAAGCCACCCATACGGATGCTTACCTAAAACCGGATTCCCACCACCATCCATCCTGGAAGAATTCCCTCATCAAGACTCTATACCATAGAGCCCAATGCATTTCCGACCAGGAACACATTGGCAGTGAACTCAAACACGTACGCCAAGCTCTTAAGGCTAATGGTTACTCCGACTACACAATCCGCAAGGCCATCACTCCAACCATCAAGAAGGATCCTGTTGAGGAGCCTTTCAAGACCATCACCTTACCCTACATTGCTGGGGTCACAAAAAAGATCTCCAAAATCTTGATTAAACACAAGATCCAGGTCCGATTCAACACAGTACATAAAATCCGTGATCTGGTCCCGTCTGTAAAAGATGTGGTTCCAGACATACAGTACCCTGGCGTCTACAAACTAAGTTGCCTCTGTGGTAGCAGTTACATTGGAGAAACCAAACGACATGTCTCGGACCGCATCCGTGAACATAGAGCAGACCTGAAACACGGTAGGACAAACACCTCAGCCGTGGCAGATCACTGTTACAATTCAGTGGGCTCACATGACATTGACTTCTCCAAGACAGAGGTTCTCTGCAAGCCATCTGGCTATCATGAGAGATTCGTTCATGAGGCGATCCACATATACAAACACAGAGACAATTTCAACCGAGAAGATGGATTCTGGCTTAGCAATCATTGGAAGGACGTAATAAACCATTTCGGATCTTAACTGATTGTGTTCACGTTTACGGTGACTTTCAGACCGCGTTCCACTCACTGGCATGGTGCAGTGTGCAGAGTAATGTATGGTGTCGTAATTGTATAGTAAACATATAGCAGTGTGATACACATTAGGGTGGGTAGAATAATACATAGTGTTATATTAAAATGGATAAGGCAGCAACTGCAGCAGCAGCAACTGCAGCAGCAGCAGTAACTGCAGCAGCAGCAGCAACTGCAGCAGCAGCAGCAGCAACTGCAACTTTCTTTGATGCTGTTAATCCTGCATAATGCACATGCATATGTAGTACTAATCACATTCCTGCATTTCCCATAAATATGCTAAATTCCTCTTGATATGCAAATTCCTTTGTCAAGGCGCCCAGCTTATATATATATGCTCCAAGCTCGTGTGCTGTTTCATTCACACTCTGTCGCCTCGACGGACCTGGTTTTCACCTGAGGACGGCTGCTTGCGTTGTTGCCGAAACGTCGTGAGAATAATTTTATTATGTTTTATTTTTATTATTTTATTACTTCCCTTCTACGTGACTTTACCGAAAGAACCAAGAAGATGAATCCCTGCAGTCACGAAAGCTTTAAATCAAAATTTAACCGCCTCTACGGGGAGGGTTTCCACATAACTTTGAGATCCTTTAACAAGCTCCGGGATAAGAAGGCTCAGCTAATCGAGTCTCTTACCTTTCTGAAGACATGCCGCGACTCTAAGGTAATACCAAACGCATTTACACTAACATCTGCTGCTGTAACTTTTTCTAATGCTAAACGAATTCTGTCTAGAACTAGCTTAGCTCTTATCTCAGAGAAAATCAGACTTACGCGCACCGATCTAGATCAGTTAGACAAGACACTCTACAAATCACACTTATCTTTGAGTTCAACAATGTCCACATCGGATTGGGAACATGTAGATAAAATGACTGCCTCTTCAGCTGCCGCTATGTCGACCAAATGTAAGGACAACTTGATTTCCAAATTCGATCGCCTCTCAAATAAGAAACCGGACCCACACATTGAAAAGCTAGATGTTAACAAAGTCGTAATTAATCGCAGTAACAGTTCTATTTCTGAAGGCCTGAAATCCGTTTTAGCTAAAGGACTAAACATTGCAGTCACACCTAGACACATACCAGTTAATGATATAATTGCTAGAGTAGATGTAGCTCTCAAGGGCCTGAGTCACATCGCTGCAGACGTAGCAAGATCTGAAATCTCTGCAACCCTCAAAAACGCTGAGATGCCAGCTAGCAACATCAGCAAAGATGAGCGTTTTGAATTAGCTCAATTAAAAAAGAGGGATGACATTGTCATCCTCTCAGCCGACAAAGGCAATGCCACTGTCATCATGGACAAAACAGAATACAACAACAAAATCCAAGAACTACTCAACGATGGCAGCTATACAAAAATGAAAAGAGACCCCACCAACAGCCTCGTCTCTAAAACCAAGAAAATCATTTCTGTTTCAACCGCATTAATTGATCAGACCAAACAGTTCTCGTTGAAACCTTCTGCAGCCAGGCCACCAAGATAATACGGCTTGCCAAAGCTACATAAAGAAGATACACCTCTTCGTCCCATTGTCTCTACTATCAACTCCCCCACCTATAAACTGGCTCGTTTTTTGTCTGAAATCCTACGGCCTTTCACTGGAAAAACCACCTCTGCCGTACTAAACTCTACTGACCTGGTATCGACAATCAAGTGGATTGCCCTGTCCCCAGACGACCTGCTTGTCAGTTTTGATGTGGTTTCCTTATTCACCAAAGTTCCTGTACCTGACACCATCGCAATCATTGAAGACTTGGTTCATCAAGGGCTGAATGCTGGGGTACCCCCCCTGGTGAGACACTGCTTAACCAATACATACTTGACCTGGAATGGAACTTTCTACAAGCAAACTGATGGCACCCCAATGGGCTCCCCCCTATCTCCGGTTGTAGCCAACATCTTCATGGAGAAATTTGAGACTGACGCCATCCAGACTGCCACTCTACGCCCGACCTTATGGAAGAGGTACGTAGATGACACTTTTGTCATCTGGCCACATGGCCGGCCTGCTCTAGACCAATTTCTCGACCACATCAATTCCATACACCCAGCCATCAGATTCACCATGGAAGTCGAAAAAAATGGCAAGCTACCCTTTTTGGATGTCCTAATTAAAAGGAGACCTGATGGTTCAATGAGCCACTCTGTCTACAGGAAAGCCACCCATACGGATGCTTACCTAAAACCGGATTCCCACCACCATCCATCCCAGAAGAATTCCCTCATCAAGACTCTATACCTTAGAGCCCAATGCATTTCCGACCAGGAACACATTGGCAGTGAACTCAAACACGTACGCCAAGCTCTTAAGGCTAATGGTTACTCCGACTACACAATCCGCAAGGCCATCACTACAACCATCAAGAAGGATCCTGTTGAGGAGCCTTTCAAGACCATCACCTTACTCTACATTGCTGGGGTCACAAAAAAGATCTCCAAAATCCTGATTAAACACAAGATCCAGGTCCGATTCAACACAGTACATAACATCCGTGATCTGGTCCCGTCTGTAAAAGATGTGGTTCCAGACATACAGTACCCTGGCGTCTACAAACTAAGTTGCCTCTGTGGTAGCAGTTACATTGGAGAAACCAAACGACATGTCTCGGACCGCATCCGTGAACATAGAGCAGACCTGAAACACGGTAGGACAAACACCTCAGCCGTGGCAGATCACTGTTACAATTCAGTGGGCTCACATGACATTGACTTCTCCAAGACAGAGGTTCTCTGCAAGCCATCTGGCTATCATGAGAGATTCGTTCATGAGGCGATCCACATATACAAACACAGAGACAATTTCAACCGAGAAGATGGATTCTGGCTTAGCAATCATTGGAAGGACGTAATAAACCATTTCGGATCTTAACTGATTGTGTTCACGTTTACGGTGACTTTCAGACCGCGTTCCACTCACTGGCATGGTGCAGTGTGCAGAGTAATGTATGGTGTCGTAATTGTATAGTAAACATATAGCAGTGTGATACACATTAGGGTGGGTAGAATAATACATAGTGTTATATTAAAATGGATAAGGCAGCAACTGCAGCAGCAGCAACTGCAGCAGCAGCAGTAACTGCAGCAGCAGCAGCAACTGCAGCAGCAGCAGCAGCAACTGCAACTTTCTTTGATGCTGTTAATCCTGCATAATGCACATGCATATGTAGTACTAATCACATTCCTGCATTTCCCATAAATATGCTAAATTCCTCTTGATATGCAAATTCCTTTGTCAAGGCGCCCAGCTTATATATATATGCTCCAAGCTCGTGTGCTGTTTCATTCACACTCTGTCGCCTCGACGGACCTGGTTTTCACCTGAGGACGGCTGCTTGCGTTGTTGCCGAAACGTCGTGAGAATAATTTTATTATGTTTTATTTTTATTATTTTATTACTTCCCTTCTACGTGACTTTACCGAAAGAACCAAGAAGATGAATCCCTGCAGTCACGAAAGCTTTAAATCAAAATTTAACCGCCTCTACGGGGAGGGTTTCCACATAACTTTGAGATCCTTTAACAAGCTCCGGGATAAGAAGGCTCAGCTAATCGAGTCTCTTACCTTTCTGAAGACATGCCGCGACTCTAAGGTAATACCAAACGCATTTACACTAACATCTGCTGCTGTAACTTTTTCTAATGCTAAACGAATTCTGTCTAGAACTAGCTTAGCTCTTATCTCAGAGAAAATCAGACTTACGCGCACCGATCTAGATCAGTTAGACAAGACACTCTACAAATCACACTTATCTTTGAGTTCAACAATGTCCACATCGGATTGGGAACATGTAGATAAAATGACTGCCTCTTCAGCTGCCGCTATGTCGACCAAATGTAAGGACAACTTGATTTCCAAATTCGATCGCCTCTCAAATAAGAAACCGGACCCACACATTGAAAAGCTAGATGTTAACAAAGTCGTAATTAATCGCAGTAACAGTTCTATTTCTGAAGGCCTGAAATCCGTTTTAGCTAAAGGACTAAACATTGCAGTCACACCTAGACACATACCAGTTAATGATATAATTGCTAGAGTAGATGTAGCTCTCAAGGGCCTGAGTCACATCGCTGCAGACGTAGCAAGATCTGAAATCTCTGCAACCCTCAAAAACGCTGAGATGCCAGCTAGCAACATCAGCAAAGATGAGCGTTTTGAATTAGCTCAATTAAAAAAGAGGGATGACATTGTCATCCTCTCAGCCGACAAAGGCAATGCCACTGTCATCATGGACAAAACAGAATACAACAACAAAATCCAAGAACTACTCAACGATGGCAGCTATACAAAAATGAAAAGAGACCCCACCAACAGCCTCGTCTCTAAAACCAAGAAAATCATTTCTGTTTCAACCGCATTAATTGATCAGACCAAACAGTTCTCGTTGAAACCTTCTGCAGCCAGGCCACCAAGATAATACGGCTTGCCAAAGCTACATAAAGAAGATACACCTCTTCGTCCCATTGTCTCTACTATCAACTCCCCCACCTATAAACTGGCTCGTTTTTTGTCTGAAATCCTACGGCCTTTCACTGGAAAAACCACCTCTGCCGTACTAAACTCTACTGACCTGGTATCGACAATCAAGTGGATTGCCCTGTCCCCAGACGACCTGCTTGTCAGTTTTGATGTGGTTTCCTTATTCACCAAAGTTCCTGTACCTGACACCATCGCAATCATTGAAGACTTGGTTCATCAAGGGCTGAATGCTGGGGTACCCCCCCTGGTGAGACACTGCTTAACCAATACATACTTGACCTGGAATGGAACTTTCTACAAGCAAACTGATGGCACCCCAATGGGCTCCCCCCTATCTCCGGTTGTAGCCAACATCTTCATGGAGAAATTTGAGACTGACGCCATCCAGACTGCCACTCTACGCCCGACCTTATGGAAGAGGTACGTAGATGACACTTTTGTCATCTGGCCACATGGCCGGCCTGCTCTAGACCAATTTCTCGACCACATCAATTCCATACACCCAGCCATCAGATTCACCATGGAAGTCGAAAAAAATGGCAAGCTACCCTTTTTGGATGTCCTAATTAAAAGGAGACCTGATGGTTCAATGAGCCACTCTGTCTACAGGAAAGCCACCCATACGGATGCTTACCTAAAACCGGATTCCCACCACCATCCATCCCAGAAGAATTCCCTCATCAAGACTCTATACCTTAGAGCCCAATGCATTTCCGACCAGGAACACATTGGCAGTGAACTCAAACACGTACGCCAAGCTCTTAAGGCTAATGGTTACTCCGACTACACAATCCGCAAGGCCATCACTACAACCATCAAGAAGGATCCTGTTGAGGAGCCTTTCAAGACCATCACCTTACTCTACATTGCTGGGGTCACAAAAAAGATCTCCAAAATCCTGATTAAACACAAGATCCAGGTCCGATTCAACACAGTACATAACATCCGTGATCTGGTCCCGTCTGTAAAAGATGTGGTTCCAGACATACAGTACCCTGGCGTCTACAAACTAAGTTGCCTCTGTGGTAGCAGTTACATTGGAGAAACCAAACGACATGTCTCGGACCGCATCCGTGAACATAGAGCAGACCTGAAACACGGTAGGACAAACACCTCAGCCGTGGCAGATCACTGTTACAATTCAGTGGGCTCACATGACATTGACTTCTCCAAGAAAGAGGTTCTCTGCAAGCCATCTGGCTATCATGAGAGATTCGTTCATGAGGCGATCCACATATACAAACACAGAGACAATTTCAACCGAGAAGATGGATTCTGGCTTAGCAATCATTGGAAGGACGTAATAAACCATTTCGGATCTTAACTGATTGTGTTCACGGTGACTTTCAGACCGCGTTCCACTCACTGGCATGGTGCAGTGTGCAGAGTAATGTATGGTGTCGTAATTGTATAGTAAATATATAGCAGTGTGATACACATTAGGGTGGGTAGAATAATACATAGTGTTATATTAAAATGGATAAGGTAGCAACTGCAGCAGCAGCAGCAACTGCAGCAGCAGCAGTAACTGCAGCAGCAGCAGCAACTGCAGCAGCAGCAGCAGTAGCAACTGCAACTTTTTTTGATGCTGTTAATCCTGCATAATGCACATGCATATGTAGTACTAATCACATTCCTGCATTTCCCATAAATATGCTAAATTCCTCTTGATATGCAAGTTCATTTGTCAAGGCGCCCAGCTTATATATATGCTCCAAGCTCGTGTGCTGTTTCATTCAGACTCTGTCGCCTCGACGGACCTGGTTTTCACCTGAGGACGGCTGCTTGCGTTGTGGCCGAAACGTCGTGAGAATAATTTTATTGTGTTTTATTTTTATTATTTTATTACTTCCCTTCTACGTGACTTTACCGAAAGAACCAAGAAGATGAATCCCTGCAGTCATGTTACGACATGTTTTTGTATTGTTCATGTTCGTGCAATTTGTTAAATTGCCTTGCAAATAAATGCTTTGCTACCTGTTAAAGGCCAAATCCTTTCACGTAATGATTTTTACATGTCATTTATATTAGTTCACACAAACACTCCATCCATCTGTTCCTGGCCCGGCCCCTCTGTCAAATTTTAGAACCCATTGTGGCCCGCGAGTCAAAAAGTTTGCCCACCCCTGTTCTACCCTGTTCTTTCGCCACGGTGATCGTGGGTTCGATCCCTACCTTGACGCCTTTTTATTTGGGGTTTCCATGTTTTCCACGTGGTCGTGTGGATTTTTCTCCGGGTCCTCCGGGTTTTCCTTCTACATCTACAATCAATGTACGTTTCGATTATTTGGCTGCTATAGATTTCCACAAGATAAGCCACTTCCTTGGGCTGTCATTTTTGCTAGCCAAGTCGTGTCTAAAAGTAGAGCTATGCAGCTCAGTGGACCTTACCTGATTAAAAGACGGAGTTTAATTGAGTGGCTCAGTTCGCCAGCGTTCTTTCGGATCTGGGTGCGAATCTAGGTTGGTGACAGCAGCGCCATCCCAGTAGGGATGGAATCTGGACTTGAGTCGGCGGTGGCGACTCAAGTCCATTTTTGAGCTCTTAGTTGATGATGTAAAGTTGATGATGAAAAGTTGATGATGTAAAGTTGATGATGAAAAGTTGATGATGCAAAGTTGATGATGAAAAGTTGATGATTTAAAGTTGATTATGAAAAGTTGATGATAAAAAGTTGATGATGTAAAGTTGATGATGAAAACTTGATGATGTAAAGTTGATGATGGCAAAGTTGATGATGTAAAGTTAATGATGTAAAGTTGATGATGGCAAAGTTGATGATGTAAAGTTAATGATGTAAAGTTGATGATGTAAAGTTGATGATGAAAAGTTGATGATGCAAAGTTGATGATGTAAAGTTGATGATGCAAAGTTGATGATGAAAAGTTGATGATGTAAAGTTGATGATTTAAAGTTGATAATGAAAAATTGATGATGAAAAGTTGATGATGTAAAGTTGATGATGAAAACTTGATGATGTAAAGTTGATGATGGCAAAGTTGATGATGTAAAGTTAATGATGTAAAGTTGATGATGTAATGTTGATGATGAAAAGTTGATGATGCAAAGTTGATGATGAAAAGTTGATGATTTAAAGTTGATTATGAAAAGTTGATGATAAAAAGTTGATGATGTAAAGTTGATGATGAAAACTTGATGATGTAAAGTTGATGATGGCAAAGTTGATGATGTAAAGTTAATGATGTAACGTTGATGATGGCAAAGTTGATGATGTAAAGTTAATTATGTAAAGTTGATGATGTAAAGTTGATGATGTAAAGTTGATGATGCAAAGTTGATGATGAAAAGTTGATGATGTAAAGTTGATGATGCAAAGTTGATGATGTAAAGTTGATGATGCAAAGTTGATGATGTAAAGTTGATGCTAAAGCTCCCCGCGCAGTCGCGGTCATCGGCCGTGTGCGGTCTCACGGTGCGGGGAGGAGTCGCGGTTGAGCCCTGCGCCCCTCTCTCACCCGCCACTGGTTGTCGGGATGCGCTTCCTCCTCCTCCTGCTGCTGTTCCGCCCGGTGTCCGACGTCTTGCTCCGCGCATCGAAAGATTCTTCAAAAGTGGATTCACCTGCTGAATAATAATCACATAACGTGCGGCAAAACGTCGGACATCGTGCCGAGCAACACCGAATTCAGTCCTCAGGAACTGAACTGAATTCAGGGGGCGGTGGGAGGCTGTGCCGCGTTGTCATTAGAGACGCTGCGCCTGTTTCAGACGTTTCGGGTGCTCTGCCTGCTCCATACCCTGCCCCTGTCCAGGCGAAACGGTGATACAACCAAGAGCCCTAAGTTGTCCCCCACACGTGCGCTCCTCGGGCAGGTGACGCCTCGCACCATCTGTCCTTACAACTCCCTCACCTATCAGCGTCTCTCTTCCCAAGCGCGCTCAGTCCAAACCACGCGCTCACTCTGATCGACTCTACCCGCAACAGTGCCGTTTATTGCTGGCCGCTTGGCGCTTTAAGCCTTTGGGCCTATACTGTACAGTACTCGGAAACTGTGAGAATAACTACCAGATCTTACACAAATGTGGCGTCTATCATTTTCAAACGACGCACGCCAACAACCCAAAGGCGTTATGTCGACTCTGCTGTCGGAGTATCACAGTGTGGAGTCTGCTGTCGGATTATCACAGTGTGGAGTCTGCTGTCGGAGTATCACAGTGTGGAGTCTGCTGTCGGATTATCACAGTGTGGAGTCTGCTGTCGGAGCATCGCAGTGTCGAGTCTGCTGTCGGAGTATCACAGTGTCGATTTTGCTGTCGGATTATCGCAGTGTGAAGTCTGCTGTCGGAGTATCGCAGTGTGGAGTCTGCTGTCGGAGTATCACAGTGTGGAGTCTGCTGTTGGAGTATCACAGTGTGGAGTCTGCTGTCGGAGTATCACAGTGTCGAGTCTGCTGTTGGAGTCTGCTGTTGGAGTATCACAGTGTGGAGTCTGCTGTTGGAGTATCACAGTGTGGAGTCTGCTGTTGGAGTATCACAGTGTGGAGTCTGCTGTCGGAGTATCGCAGTGAGGAGTCTGCTGTCGGAGTATCACAGTGTGGAGTCTGCTGTTGGAGTATCACAGTGTGGAGTCTGCTGTTGGAGTATCACAGTGTGGAGTCTGCTGTCGGAGTATCACAGTGTGGAGTCTGCTGTTGGAGTATCACAGTGTGGAGTCTGCTGTTGGAGTATCACAGTGTGGAGTCTGCTGTTGGAGTATCACAGTGTGGAGTCTGCTGTCGGAGTATCACAGTGTCGACTCTGCTGTTGGAATCTGCTGTTGGAGTATCACAGTGTGGAGTCTGCTGTTGGAGTATCACAGTGTGGAGTCTGCTGTTGGATTATCAGAGTGTGGAGTCTGCTGTTGGAGTATCACAGTGTGGAGTCTGCTGTCGGAGTATCACAGTGTGGAGTCTGCTGTTGGAGTATCACAGTGTGGAGTCTGCTGTCGGAGTATCACAGTGTCGAGTCTGCTGTTGGAGTCTGCTGTTGGAGTATCACAGTGTGGAGTCTGCTGTTGGAGTATCACAGTGTGGAGTCTGCTGTCGGATTATCGCAGTGTGGAGTCTGCTGTTGGAGTATCACAGTGTGGAGACTGCTGTTGGAGTATCACAGTGTGGAGTCTGCTGTTGGAGTATCACAGTGTGGAGTCTGCTGTTGGAGTATCACAGTGTGGAGGCTGCTGTTGGAGTATCACAGTGTGGAGTCTGCTGTTGGAGTATCACAGTGTGGAGTCTGTTGTCGGAGTATCGCAGTGTGGACTCTGCTGTCGGAGTATCACAGTGTCGAGTCTGCTGTCGGAGTATCACAGTGTCGATTTTGCTGTCGGAGTATCACAGTGTCGAGTCTGCTGTCGGATTTTCGCAGTGTGGAGTCTGCTGTCGGAGTATCACAGTGTCGAGTCTGCTGTCGGAGTATCACAGTGTCGATTCTGCTGTCGGATTATCGCAGTGTGAAGTCTGCTGTCGGAGTATCGCAGTGTGGAGTCTGCTGTTGGAGTATCACAGTGTGGAGTCTGCTGTCGGAGTATCGCAGTGAGGAGTCTGCTGTTGGAGTATCACAGTGTGAAGTCTGCTCTTGGAGTATCACAGTGTGGAGTCTGCTGTCGGAGTATCACAGTGTGGAGTCTGCTGTTGGAGTATCACAGTGTGGAGTCTGCTGTCGGAGTATCACAGTGTCGAGTCTGCTGTTGGAATCTGCTGTTGGAGTATAACAGTGTGGAGTCTGCTGTTGGAGTATCACAGTGTGGAGTCTGCTGTTGGATTATCACAGTGTGGAGTCTGCTGTTGGAGAATCACAGTGTGGAGTCTGCTGTCGGAGTATCACAGTGTGGAGTCTGCTGTTGGAGTATCACAGTGTGGAGTATGCTGTCGGAGTATCACAGTGTCGAGTCTGCTGTTGGAGTCTGCTGTTGGAGTATCACAGTGTGGAGTCTGCTGTTGGAGTATCACAGTGTGAAGTCTGCTCTTGGAGTATCACAGTGTGGAGTCTGCTGTTGGAGTATCACAGTGTGGAGTATGCTGTCGGAGTATCACAGTGTCGAGTCTGCTGTTGGAGTCTGCTGTTGGAGTATCACAGTGTGGAGTCTGCTGTTGGAGTATCACAGTGTGAAGTCTGCTCTTGGAGTATCACAGTGTGGAGTCTGCTGTCGGAGTATCACAGTGTGGAGTCTGCTGTTGGAGTATCACAGTGTGGAGTCTGCTGTCGGAGTATCACAGTGTCGAGTCTGCTGTTGGAATCTGCTGTTAGAGTATAACAGTGTGGAGTCTGCTGTTGGAGTATCACAGTGTGGAGTCTGCTGTTGGATTATCACAGTGTGGAGTCTGCTGTTGGAGAATCATAGTGTGGAGTCTGCTGTCGGAGTATCACAGTGTGGAGTCTGCTGTTGGAGTATCACAGTGTGGAGTCTGCTGTCGGAGTATCACAGTGTCGAGTCTGCTGTTGGAGTCTGCTGTTGGAGTATCACAGTGTGGAGTCTGCTGTTGGAGTATCACAGTGTGGAGTCTGCTGTTGGAGTATCACAGTGTGGAGTCTGCTGTTGGATTATCACAGTGTGGAGTCTGCTGTTGGAGTATCACAGTGTGGACTCTGCTGTCGGAGTATCACAGTGTCGAGTCTGCTGTCGGATTATCACAGTGTGGAGTCTGCTGTCGGATTATCACAGTGTGGAGTCTACTGTTGGAGTATCACAGTGTGGACTCTGCTGTCGGAGTATCGCAGTGTGGAGTCTGCTGTCGGAGTATCGCAGTGTGGTGTCTGCTGTCGGAGTATCACAGTGTCGAGTCTGCTGTCGGAGTATCACAGTGTGGAGTCTGCTGTTGGAGTATCACAGTGTGGAGTCTGCTGTCGGAGTATCGCAGTGTGGAGTCTGCTGTCGGAGTATCACAGTGTGGAGTCTGCTGTTGGAGTATCACAGTGTGGAGTCTGCTGTTGGAGTATCACAGTGTGGAGTCTGCTGTCGGAGTGTCACAGTGTGGAGTCTGCTGTTGGAGTATCACAGTGTCGAGTCTGCTGTCGAGTGTCACAGTGTGGAGTCTGCTGTCGGAGTATCACAGTGTGGAGTCTGCTGTCGGAGTATCGCAGTGTGGAGTCTGCTGTCGGAGTATCACAGTGTCGAGTCTGCTCTCGGAGTATCACAGTGTGGAGTCTGCTGTTGGAGTATCACAGTGTGGAATCTGCTGTCGGAGTATCGCAGTGTGGAGTCTGCTGTTGGAGTATCACAGTGTGGAGACTGCTGTTGGAGTATCACAGTGTGGAGTCTGCTGTTGGAGTATCACAGTGTGGAGGCTGCTGTTGGAGTATCACAGTGTGGAGTCTGCTGTTGGAGTATCACAGTGTGGAGTCTGCTGTCGGAGTATCGCAGTGTGGACTCTGCTGTCGGAGTATCACAGTGTCGAGTCTGCTGTCGGAGTATCACAGTGTCGATTTTGCTGTCGGAGTATCACAGTGTCGAGTGTGCTGTCGGATTTTCGCAGTGTGGAGTCTGCTGTCGGAGTATCACAGTGTCGAGTCTGCTGTCGGAGTATCACAGTGTCGATTTTGCTGTCGGAGTATCACAGTGTCGAGTCTGCTGTCGGATTTTCGCAGTGTGGAGTCTGCTGTCGGATTATCACAGTGTGGAGTCTGCTGTCGGAGTATCGCAGTGAGGAGTCTGCTGTCGGAGTATCACAGTGTGGAGTCTGCTGTTGGAGTATCACAGTGTGAAGTCTGCTCTTGGAGTATCACAGTGTGGAGTCTGCTGTCGGAGTATCACAGTGTGGAGTCTGCTGTTGGAGTATCACAGTGTGGAGTCTGCTGTCGGAGTATCACAGTGTCGAGTCTGCTGTTGGAATCTGCTGTTGGAGTATAAAAGTGTGGAGTCTGCTGTTGGAGTATCACAGTGTGGAGTCTGCTGTTGGATTATCACAGTGTGGAGTCTGCTGTTGGAGAATCACAGTGTGGAGTCTGCTGTCGGAGTATCACAGTGTGGAGTCTGCTGTTGGAGTATCACAGTGTGGAGTCTGCTGTCGGAGTATCACAGTGTCGAGTCTGCTGTTGGAGTCTGCTGTTGGAGTATCACAGTGTGGAGTCTGCTGTTGGAGTATCACAGTGTGGAGTCTGCTGTTGGAGTATCACAGTGTGGAGTCTGCTGTTGGATTATCACAGTGTGGAGTCTGCTGTTGGAGTATCACAGTGTGGACTCTGCTGTCGGAGTATCACAGTGTCGAGTCTGCTGTCGGATTATCACAGTGTGGAGTCTGCTGTCGGATTATCACAGTGTGGAGTCTACTGTTGGAGTATCACAGTGTGGAATCTGCTGTCGGAGTTCACAGTGTGGAGTCTGCTGTCGGATTATCACAGTGTGGAGTCTGCTGTCGGAGTATCACAGTGTGGAGTCTGCTGTTGGAGTATCACAGTGTGGAGTCTGCTGTCGGAGTATCGCAGTGTGGAGTCTGCTGTTGGAGTATCACAGTGTGGAGTCTGCTGTTGGAGTATCACAGTGTGGATTCTGCTGTCGGAGTATCACAGTGTTTAGTCTGCTGTTGGAGTATCACAGTGTGGAGTCTGCTGTTGGAGTATCACAGTGTGGAGTCTGCTGTTGGATTATCACAGTGTGGAGTCTGCTGTTGGATTATCACAGTGTGGAGTCTGCTGTTGGAGAATCACAGTGTGGAGTCTGCTGTCGGAGTATCACAGTGTGGAGTCTGCTGTTGGAGTATCACAGTGTGGAGTCTGCTGTCGGAGTATCACAGTGTCGAGTCTGCTGTTGGAGTCTGCTGTTGGAGTATCACAGTGTGGAGTCTGCTGTTGGAGTATCACAGTGTGGAGTCTGCTGTTGGAGTATCACAGTGTGGAGTCTGCTGTCGGAGTATCGCAGTGTGGAGTCTGCTGTTGGAGTATCGCAGTGTGGAGTCTGCTGTTGGAGTATCACAGTGTGGAGTCTGCTGTTGGAGTATCACAGTGTGGAGTCTGCTGTTGGAGTATCGCAGTGTGGAGTCTGCTGTTGGAGTATCACAGTGTGGAGTCTGCTGTTGGAGTATCACAGTGTGGATTCTGCTGTCGGAGTATCACAGTGTTTAGTCTGCTGTTGGAGTATCACAGTGTGGAGTCTGCTGTTGGAGTATCACAGTGTGGAGTCTGCTGTTGGATTATCACAGTGTGGAGTCTGCTGTTGGATTATCACAGTGTGGAGTCTGCTGTTGGAGAATCACAGTGTGGAGTCTGCTGTCGGAGTATCACAGTGTGGAGTCTGCTGTTGGAGTATCACAGTGTGGAGTCTGCTGTCGGAGTATCACAGTGTCGAGTCTGCTGTTGGAGTCTGCTGTTGGAGTATCACAGTGTGGAGTCTGCTGTTGGAGTATCACAGTGTGGAGTCTGCTGTTGGAGTATCACAGTGTGGAGTCTGCTGTCGGAGTATCGCAGTGTGGAGTCTGCTGTTGGAGTATCACAGTGTGGAGTCTGCTGTTGGAGTATCACAGTGTGGATTCTGCTGTCGGAGTATCACAGTGTGGAGTCTGCTGTTGGAGTATCACAGTGTGGAGTCTGCTGTTGGAGTATCACAGTGTGGAGTCTGCTGTTGGAGTATCACAGTGTGGAGTCTGCTGTTGGAGTATCACAGTGTGGAGTCTGCTGTCGGAGTATCACAGTGTGGAGTCTGCTGTCGGATTATCACAGTGTGGAGTCTGCTGTCGGATTAGCGCAGTGTGTAGTCTGCTGTTGGAGTATCACAGTGTGGAGTCTGCTGTCGGATTATCACAGTGTGGAGTCTGCTGTCGGAGTATCACAGTGTGGAGTCTGCTGTCGGAGTATCAAAGTGTGGAGTCTGCTGTCGGAGTATCACAGTGTGGAGTCTGCTGTTGGAGTATCACAGTGTGGAGTCTGCTGTTGGAGTATCACAGTGTGGAGTCTGCTGTTGGAGTATCACAGTGTGGAGTCTGCTGTTGGAGTAACACAGTGTGGAGTTTGCTGTTGGAGTATCACAGTGTGGAGTCTGCTGTCGGAGTATCGCAGTGTGGACTCTGCTGTCGGAGTATCACAGTGTCGAGTCTGCTGTCGGAGTATCACATTGTCGAATCTGCTGTCGGAGTATCACAGTGTCGAGTCTGCTGTCGGATTATCACAGTGTGGAGTCTGCTGTCGGATTATCGCAGTGTGGAGTCTGCTGTCGAGTATCACAGTGTGGAGTCTGCTGTCGGATTATCACAGTGTGGAGTCTGCTGTCGGAGTATCACAGTGTGGAGTCTGCTGTCGGAGTATCACAGTGTGGACTCTGCTGTCGGAGTATCGCAGTGTGGAGTCTGCTGTCGGAGTATCGCAGTGTGGAGTCTGCTGTCGGAGTATCACAGTGTCGAGTCTGCTGTCGGAGTATCACAGTGTGGAGTCTGCTGTTGGAGTATCACAGTGTGGAGTCTGCTGTCGGAGTATCGCAGTGTGGAGTCTGCTGTCGGAGTATCACAGTGTGGAGTCTGCTGTTGGAGTATCACAGTGTGGAGTCTGCTGTTGGAGTATCACAGTGTGGAGTCTGCTGTCGGAGTGTCACACTGTGGAGTCTGCTGTTGGAGTATCACAGTGTGGAGTCTGCTGTTGGAGTATCACAGTGTGGAGTCTGCTGTTGGATTATCACAGTGTGGAGTCTGCTGTTGGAGTATCACAGTGTGGACTCTGCTGTCGGAGTATCACAGTGTCGAGTCTGCTGTCGGATTATCACAGTGTGGAGTCTGCTGTCGGATTATCACAGTGTGGAGTCTACTGTTGGAGTATCACAGTGTGGAATCTGCTGTCGGAGTTCACAGTGTGGAGTCTGCTGTCGGATTATCACAGTGTGGAGTCTGCTGTCGGAGTATCACAGTGTGGAGTCTGCTGTTGGAGTATCACAGTGTGGAGTCTGCTGTCGGAGTATCGCAGTGTGGAGTCTGCTGTTGGAGTATCACAGTGTGGAGTCTGCTGTTGGAGTATCACAGTGTGGATTCTGCTGTCGGAGTATCACAGTGTTTAGTCTGCTGTTGGAGTATCACAGTGTGGAGTCTGCTGTTGGAGTATCACAGTGTGGAGTCTGCTGTTGGATTATCACAGTGTGGAGTCTGCTGTTGGATTATCACAGTGTGGAGTCTGCTGTTGGAGAATCACAGTGTGGAGTCTGCTGTCGGAGTATCACAGTGTGGAGTCTGCTGTTGGAGTATCACAGTGTGGAGTCTGCTGTCGGAGTATCACAGTGTCGAGTCTGCTGTTGGAGTCTGCTGTTGGAGTATCACAGTGTGGAGTCTGCTGTTGGAGTATCACAGTGTGGAGTCTGCTGTTGGAGTATCACAGTGTGGAGTCTGCTGTCGGAGTATCGCAGTGTGGAGTCTGCTGTTGGAGTATCACAGTGTGGAGTCTGCTGTTGGAGTATCACAGTGTGGATTCTGCTGTCGGAGTATCACAGTGTTTAGTCTGCTGTTGGAGTATCACAGTGTGGAGTCTGCTGTTGGAGTATCACAGTGTGGAGTCTGCTGTTGGAGTATCACAGTGTGGAGTCTGCTGTCGGAGTATCACAGTGTGGAGTCTGCTGTCGGATTATCACAGTGTGGAGTCTGCTGTCGGATTAGCGCAGTGTGTAGTCTGCTGTTGGAGTATCACAGTGTGGAGTCTGCTGTCGGATTATCACAGTGTGGAGTCTGCTGTCGGAGTATCACAGTGTGGAGTCTGCTGTCGGAGTATCAAAGTGTGGAGTCTGCTGTCGGAGTATCACAGTGTGGAGTCTGCTGTTGGAGTATCACAGTGTGGAGTCTGCTGTTGGAGTATCACAGTGTGGAGTCTGCTGTTGGAGTATCACAGTGTGGAGTCTGCTGTTGGAGTAACACAGTGTGGAGTTTGCTGTTGGAGTATCACAGTGTGGAGTCTGCTGTCGGAGTATCGCAGTGTGGACTCTGCTGTCGGAGTATCACAGTGTCGAGTCTGCTGTCGGAGTATCACATTGTCGAATCTGCTGTCGGAGTATCACAGTGTCGAGTCTGATGTCGGATTATCACAGTGTGGAGTCTGCTGTCGGATTATCGCAGTGTGGAGTCTGCTGTCGAGTATCACAGTGTGGAGTCTGCTGTCGGATTATCACAGTGTGGAGTCTGCTGTCGGAGTATCACAGTGTGGAGTCTGCTGTCGGAGTATCACAGTGTGGAATCTGCTGTCGGAGTATCGCAGTGTGGAGTCTGCTGTCGGAGTATCGCAGTGTGGAGTCTGCTGTCGGAGTATCACAGTGTCGAGTCTGCTGTCGGAGTATCACAGTGTGGAGTCTGCTGTTGGAGTATCACAGTGTGGAGTCTGCTGTCGGAGTATCGCAGTGTGGAGTCTGCTGTCGGAGTATCACAGTGTGGAGTCTGCTGTTGGAGTATCACAGTGTGGAGTCTGCTGTTGGAGTATCACAGTGTGGAGTCTGCTGTCGGAGTGTCACACTGTGGAGTCTGCTGTTGGAGTATCACAGTGTCGAGTCTGCTGTCGGAGTGTCACAATGTGGAGTCTGCTGTCGGAGTATCACAGTGTGGAGTCTACTGTCGGAGTATCGCAGTGTGGAGTCTGCTGTCGGAGTATCACAGTGTCGAGTCTGCTCTCGGAGTATCACAGTGTGGAGTCTGCTGTTGGAGTATCACAGTGTGGAATCTGCTGTCGGAGTATCGCAGTGTGGAGTCTGCTGTTGGAGTATCACAGTGTGGAGTCTGCTGTTGGAGTATCACAGTGTGGAGTCTGCTGTTGGAGTATCACAGTGTGGAGTCTGCTGTTGGAGTATCACAGTGTGGAGTCTGCTGTTGGAGTATCAAAGTGTGGAGTTTGCTGTCAGAGTATCGCAGTGTGGACTCTGCTGTCGGAGTATCACAGTGTCGAGTCTGCTGTCGGAGTATCACAGTGTCGATTCTGCTGTCGGAGTATCACAGTGTCGAGTCTGCTGTCGGATTTTCGCAGTGTGGAGTCTGCTGTCGGATTATCACAGTGTGGAGTCTGCTGTCGGAGTATCACAGTGTCGATTCTGCTGTCGGATTATCGCAGTGTGAAGTCTGCTGTCGGAGTATCGCAGTGTGGAGTCTGCTGTCGGAGAATCACAGTGTGGAGTCTGCTGTCGGAGTATCACAGTGTCGATTCTGCTGTCGGATTATCGCAGTGTGAAGTCTGCTGTCGGAGTATCGCAGTGTGGAGTCTGCTGTCGGAGTATCACAGTGTGGAGTCTGCTGTTGGAGTATCACAGTGTCGAGTCTGCTGTCGGATTATCACAGTGTGGAGTCTGCTGTCGGATTATCGCAGTGTGGAGTCTGCTGTCGGAGTATCACAGTGTGGAGTCTGCTGTTGGATTATCACAGTGTGGAGTCTGCTGTCGGAGTATCACAGTGTGGAGTCTGCTGTCGGATTATCACAGTGTGGAGTCTGCTTTCGGAGTATCACAGTGTGGAGTCTGCTGTCGGAGTATCGCAGTGTGGAGTCTGCTGTCGGAGTATCACAGTGTCGAGTCTGCTGTCGGAGTATCACAGTGTGGAGTCTGCTGTTGGAGTATCACAGTGTGGAGTCTGCTGTCGGAGTATCGCAGTGTGGAGTCTGCTGTCGGAGTATCACAGTGTGGAGTCTGCTGTTGGAGTATCACAGTGTGGAGTCTGCTGTTGGAGTATCACAGTGTGGAGTCTGCTGTTGGAGTATCACAGTGTGGAGTCTGCTGTCGGAGTGTCACACTGTGGAGTCTGCTGTTGGAGTATCACAGTGTGGAGTCTGCTGTTGGAGTATCACAGTGTGGAGTCTGCTGTTGGATTATCACAGTGTGGAGTATGCTGTTGGAGTATCACAGTGTGGACTCTGCTGTCGGAGTATCACAGTGTCGAGTCTGCTGTCGGATTATCACAGTGTGGAGTCTGCTGTCGGATTATCACAGTGTGGAGTCTACTGTTGGAGTATCACAGTGTGGAATCTGCTGTCGGAGTTCACAGTGTGGAGTCTGCTTTCGGATTATCACAGTGTGGAGTCTGCTGTCGGAGTATCACAGTGTGGAGTCTGCTGTTGGAGTATCACAGTGTGGAGTCTGCTGTCGGAGTATCGCAGTGTGGAGTCTGCTGTTGGAGTATCACAGTGTGGAGTCTGCTGTTGGAGTATCACAGTGTGGATTCTGCTGTCGGAGTATCACAGTGTTTAGTCTGCTGTTGGAGTATCACAGTGTGGAGTCTGCTGTTGGAGTATCACAGTGTGGAGTCTGCTGTTGGATTATCACAGTGTGGAGTCTGCTGTTGGATTATCACAGTGTGGAGTCTGCTGTTGGAGAATCACAGTGTGGAGTCTGCTGTCGGAGTATCACAGTGTGGAGTCTGCTGTTGGAGTATCACAGTGTGGAGTCTGCTGTCGGAGTATCACAGTGTCGAGTCTGCTGTTGGAGTCTGCTGTTGGAGTATCACAGTGTGGAGTCTGCTGTTGGAGTATCACAGTGTGGAGTCTGCTGTTGGAGTATCACAGTGTGGAGTCTGCTGTCGGAGTATCGCAGTGTGGAGTCTGCTGTTGGAGTATCACAGTGTGGAGTCTGCTGTTGGAGTATCACAGTGTGGATTCTGCTGTCGGAGTATCACAGTGTTTAGTCTGCTGTTGGAGTATCACAGTGTGGAGTCTGCTGTTGGAGTATCACAGTATGGAGTCTGCTGTTGGAGTATCACAGTGTGGAGTCTGCTGTCGGAGTATCACAGTGTGGAGTCTGCTGTCGGATTATCACAGTGTGGAGTCTGCTGTCGGATTAGCGCAGTGTGTAGTCTGCTGTTGGAGTATCACAGTGTGGAGTCTGCTGTCGGATTATCACAGTGTGGAGTCTGCTGTCGGAGTATCACAGTGTGGAGTCTGCTGTCGGAGTATCAAAGTGTGGAGTCTGCTGTCGGAGTATCACAGTGTGGAGTCTGCTGTTGGAGTATCACAGTGTGGAGTCTGCTGTTGGAGTATCACAGTGTGGAGTCTGCTGTTGGAGTATCACAGTGTGGAGTCTGCTGTTGGAGTAACACAGTGTGGAGTTTGCTGTTGGAGTATCACAGTGTGGAGTCTGCTGTCGGAGTATCGCAGTGTGGACTCTGCTGTCGGAGTATCACAGTGTCGAGTCTGCTGTCGGAGTATCACATTGTCGAATCTGCTGTCGGAGTATCACAGTGTCGAGTCTGCTGTCGGATTATCACAGTGTGGAGTCTGCTGTCGGATTATCGCAGTGTGGAGTCTGCTGTCGAGTATCACAGTGTGGAGTCTGCTGTCGGATTATCACAGTGTGGAGTCTGCTGTCGGAGTATCACAGTGTGGAGTCTGCTGTCGGAGTATCACAGTGTGGACTCTGCTGTCGGAGTATCGCAGTGTGGAGTCTGCTGTCGGAGTATCGCAGTGTGGAGTCTGCTGTCGGAGTATCACAGTGTCGAGTCTGCTGTCGGAGTATCACAGTGTGGAGTCTGCTGTTGGAGTATCACAGTGTGGAGTCTGCTGTCGGAGTATCGCAGTGTGGAGTCTGCTGTCGGAGTATCACAGTGTGGAGTCTGCTGTTGGAGTATCACAGTGTGGAGTCTGCTGTTGGAGTATCACAGTGTGGAGTCTGCTGTCGGAGTGTCACACTGTGGAGTCTGCTGTTGGAGTATCACAGTGTCGAGTCTGCTGTCGGAGTGTCACAATGTGGAGTCTGCTGTCGGAGTATCACAGTGTGGAGTCTACTGTCGGAGTATCGCAGTGTGGAGTCTGCTGTCGGAGTATCACAGTGTCGAGTCTGCTCTCGGAGTATCACAGTGTGGAGTCTGCTGTTGGAGTATCACAGTGTGGAATCTGCTGTCGGAGTATCGCAGTGTGGAGTCTGCTGTTGGAGTATCACAGTGTGGAGTCTGCTGTTGGAGTATCACAGTGTGGAGTCTGATGTTGGAGTATCACAGTGTGGAGTCTGCTGTTGGAGTATCACAGTGTGGAGTCTGCTGTTGGAGTATCAAAGTGTGGAGTTTGCTGTCAGAGTATCGCAGTGTGGACTCTGCTGTCGGAGTATCACAGTGTCGAGTCTGCTGTCGGAGTATCACAGTGTCGATTCTGCTGTCGGAGTATCACAGTGTCGAGTCTGCTGTCGGATTTTCGCAGTGTGGAGTCTGCTGTCGGATTATCACAGTGTGGAGTCTGCTGTCGGAGTATCACAGTGTCGATTCTGCTGTCGGATTATCGCAGTGTGAAGTCTGCTGTCGGAGTATCGCAGTGTGGAGTCTGCTGTCGGAGAATCACAGTGTGGAGTCTGCTGTCGGAGTATCACAGTGTCGATTCTGCTGTCGGATTATCGCAGTGTGAAGTCTGCTGTCGGAGTATCGCAGTGTGGAGTCTGCTGTCGGAGTATCACAGTGTGGAGTCTGCTGTTGGAGTATCACAGTGTCGAGTCTGCTGTCGGATTATCACAGTGTGGAGTCTGCTGTCGGATTATCGCAGTGTGGAGTCTGCTGTCGGAGTATCACAGTGTGGAGTCTGCTGTTGGATTATCACAGTGTGGAGTCTGCTGTCGGAGTATCACAGTGTGGAGTCTGCTGTCGGATTATCACAGTGTGGAGTCTGCTTTCGGAGTATCACAGTGTGGAGTCTGCTGTCGGAGTATCACAGTGTCGAGTCTGCTCTCGGAGTATCACAGTGTGGAGTCTGCTGTTGGAGTATCACAGTGTGGAATCTGCTGTCGGAGTATCGCAGTGTGGAGTCTGCTGTTGGAGTATCACAGTGTGGAGACTGCTGTTGGAGTATCACAGTGTGGAGTCTGCTGTTGGAGTATCACAGTGTGGAGGCTGCTGTTGGAGTATCACAGTGTGGAGTCTGCTGTTGGAGTATCACAGTGTGGAGTCTGCTGTCGGAGTATCGCAGTGTGGACTCTGCTGTCGGAGTATCACAGTGTCGAGTCTGCTGTCGGAGTATCACAGTGTCGATTTTGCTGTCGGAGTATCACAGTGTCGAGTGTGCTGTCGGATTTTCGCAGTGTGGAGTCTGCTGTCGGAGTATCACAGTGTCGAGTCTGCTGTCGGAGTATCACAGTGTCGATTTTGCTGTCGGAGTATCACAGTGTCGAGTCTGCTGTCGGATTTTCGCAGTGTGGAGTCTGCTGTCGGATTATCACAGTGTGGAGTCTGCTGTCGGAGTATCGCAGTGAGGAGTCTGCTGTCGGAGTATCACAGTGTGGAGTCTGCTGTTGGAGTATCACAGTGTGAAGTCTGCTCTTGGAGTATCACAGTGTGGAGTCTGCTGTCGGAGTATCACAGTGTGGAGTCTGCTGTTGGAGTATCACAGTGTGGAGTCTGCTGTCGGAGTATCACAGTGTCGAGTCTGCTGTTGGAATCTGCTGTTGGAGTATAAAAGTGTGGAGTCTGCTGTTGGAGTATCACAGTGTGGAGTCTGCTGTTGGATTATCACAGTGTGGAGTCTGCTGTTGGAGAATCACAGTGTGGAGTCTGCTGTCGGAGTATCACAGTGTGGAGTCTGCTGTTGGAGTATCACAGTGTGGAGTCTGCTGTCGGAGTATCACAGTGTCGAGTCTGCTGTTGGAGTCTGCTGTTGGAGTATCACAGTGTGGAGTCTGCTGTTGGAGTATCACAGTGTGGAGTCTGCTGTTGGAGTATCACAGTGTGGAGTCTGCTGTTGGATTATCACAGTGTGGAGTCTGCTGTTGGAGTATCACAGTGTGGACTCTGCTGTCGGAGTATCACAGTGTCGAGTCTGCTGTCGGATTATCACAGTGTGGAGTCTGCTGTCGGATTATCACAGTGTGGAGTCTACTGTTGGAGTATCACAGTGTGGAATCTGCTGTCGGAGTTCACAGTGTGGAGTCTGCTGTCGGATTATCACAGTGTGGAGTCTGCTGTCGGAGTATCACAGTGTGGAGTCTGCTGTTGGAGTATCACAGTGTGGAGTCTGCTGTCGGAGTATCGCAGTGTGGAGTCTGCTGTTGGAGTATCACAGTGTGGAGTCTGCTGTTGGAGTATCACAGTGTGGATTCTGCTGTCGGAGTATCACAGTGTTTAGTCTGCTGTTGGAGTATCACAGTGTGGAGTCTGCTGTTGGAGTATCACAGTGTGGAGTCTGCTGTTGGATTATCACAGTGTGGAGTCTGCTGTTGGATTATCACAGTGTGGAGTCTGCTGTTGGAGAATCACAGTGTGGAGTCTGCTGTCGGAGTATCACAGTGTGGAGTCTGCTGTTGGAGTATCACAGTGTGGAGTCTGCTGTCGGAGTATCACAGTGTCGAGTCTGCTGTTGGAGTCTGCTGTTGGAGTATCACAGTGTGGAGTCTGCTGTTGGAGTATCACAGTGTGGAGTCTGCTGTTGGAGTATCACAGTGTGGAGTCTGCTGTCGGAGTATCGCAGTGTGGAGTCTGCTGTTGGAGTATCGCAGTGTGGAGTCTGCTGTTGGAGTATCACAGTGTGGAGTCTGCTGTTGGAGTATCACAGTGTGGAGTCTGCTGTTGGAGTATCGCAGTGTGGAGTCTGCTGTTGGAGTATCACAGTGTGGAGTCTGCTGTTGGAGTATCACAGTGTGGATTCTGCTGTCGGAGTATCACAGTGTTTAGTCTGCTGTTGGAGTATCACAGTGTGGAGTCTGCTGTTGGAGTATCACAGTGTGGAGTCTGCTGTTGGATTATCACAGTGTGGAGTCTGCTGTTGGATTATCACAGTGTGGAGTCTGC
Source organism: Lampetra fluviatilis (assembly GCF_964198595.1). NCBI lineage: Eukaryota > Metazoa > Chordata > Hyperoartia > Petromyzontiformes > Petromyzontidae > Lampetra > Lampetra fluviatilis. Next base: position 12,566,617 of record NC_136303.1, on the reverse strand, counting down.
TGTTGGAGAATCACAGTGTGGAGTCTGCTGTCGGAGTATCACAGTGTGGAGTCTGCTGTTGGAGTATCACAGTGTGGAGTCTGCTGTCGGAGTATCACAGTGTCGAGTCTGCTGTTGGAGTCTGCTGTTGGAGTATCACAGTGTGGAGTCTGCTGTTGGAGTATCACAGTGTGGAGTCTGCTGTTGGAGTATCACAGTGTGGAGTCTGCTGTCGGAGTATCGCAGTGTGGAGTCTGCTGTTGGAGTATCACAGTGTGGAGTCTGCTGTTGGAGTATCACAGTGTGGATTCTGCTGTCGGAGTATCACAGTGTGGAGTCTGCTGTTGGAGTATCACAGTGTGGAGTCTGCTGTTGGAGTATCACAGTGTGGAGTCTGCTGTTGGAGTATCACAGTGTGGAGTCTGCTGTTGGAGTATCACAGTGTGGAGTCTGCTGTCGGAGTATCACAGTGTGGAGTCTGCTGTCGGATTATCACAGTGTGGAGTCTGCTGTCGGATTAGCGCAGTGTGTAGTCTGCTGTTGGAGTATCACAGTGTGGAGTCTGCTGTCGGATTATCACAGTGTGGAGTCTGCTGTCGGAGTATCACAGTGTGGAGTCTGCTGTCGGAGTATCAAAGTGTGGAGTCTGCTGTCGGAGTATCACAGTGTGGAGTCTGCTGTTGGAGTATCACAGTGTGGAGTCTGCTGTTGGAGTATCACAGTGTGGAGTCTGCTGTTGGAGTATCACAGTGTGGAGTCTGCTGTTGGAGTAACACAGTGTGGAGTTTGCTGTTGGAGTATCACAGTGTGGAGTCTGCTGTCGGAGTATCGCAGTGTGGACTCTGCTGTCGGAGTATCACAGTGTCGAGTCTGCTGTCGGAGTATCACATTGTCGAATCTGCTGTCGGAGTATCACAGTGTCGAGTCTGCTGTCGGATTATCACAGTGTGGAGTCTGCTGTCGGATTATCGCAGTGTGGAGTCTGCTGTCGAGTATCACAGTGTGGAGTCTGCTGTCGGATTATCACAGTGTGGAGTCTGCTGTCGGAGTATCACAGTGTGGAGTCTGCTGTCGGAGTATCACAGTGTGGACTCTGCTGTCGGAGTATCGCAGTGTGGAGTCTGCTGTCGGAGTATCGCAGTGTGAAGTCTGCTGTCGGAGTATCACAGTGTCGAGTCTGCTGTCGGAGTATCACAGTGTGGAGTCTGCTGTTGGAGTATCACAGTGTGGAGTCTGCTGTCGGAGTATCGCAGTGTGGAGTCTGCTGTCGGAGTATCACAGTGTGAAGTCTGCTGTTGGAGTATCACAGTGTGGAGTCTGCTGTTGGAGTATCACAGTGTGGAGTCTGCTGTCGGAGTGTCACACTGTGGAGTCTGCTGTTGGAGTATCACAGTGTGGAGTCTGCTGTTGGAGTATCACAGTGTGGAGTCTGCTGTTGGATTATCACAGTGTGGAGTCTGCTGTTGGAGTATCACAGTGTGGACTCTGCTGTCGGAGTATCACAGTGTCGAGTCTGCTGTCGGATTATCACAGTGTGGAGTCTGCTGTCGGATTATCACAGTGTGGAGTCTACTGTTGGAGTATCACAGTGTGGAATCTGCTGTCGGAGTTCACAGTGTGGAGTCTGCTGTCGGATTATCACAGTGTGGAGTCTGCTGTCGGAGTATCACAGTGTGGAGTCTGCTGTTGGAGTATCACAGTGTGGAGTCTGCTGTCGGAGTATCGCAGTGTGGAGTCTGCTGTTGGAGTATCACAGTGTGGAGTCTGCTGTTGGAGTATCACAGTGTGGATTCTGCTGTCGGAGTATCACAGTGTTTAGTCTGCTGTTGGAGTATCACAGTGTGGAGTCTGCTGTTGGAGTATCACAGTGTGGAGTCTGCTGTTGGATTATCACAGTGTGGAGTCTGCTGTTGGATTATCACAGTGTGGAGTCTGCTGTTGGAGAATCACAGTGTGGAGTCTGCTGTCGGAGTATCACAGTGTGGAGTCTGCTGTTGGAGTATCACAGTGTGGAGTCTGCTGTCGGAGTATCACAGTGTCGAGTCTGCTGTTGGAGTCTGCTGTTGGAGTATCACAGTGTGGAGTCTGCTGTTGGAGTATCACAGTGTGGAGTCTGCTGTTGGAGTATCACAGTGTGGAGTCTGCTGTCGGAGTATCGCAGTGTGGAGTCTGCTGTTGGAGTATCACAGTGTGGAGTCTGCTGTTGGAGTATCACAGTGTGGATTCTGCTGTCGGAGTATCACAGTGTTTAGTCTGCTGTTGGAGTATCACAGTGTGGAGTCTGCTGTTGGAGTATCACAGTGTGGAGTCTGCTGTTGGAGTATCACAGTGTGGAGTCTGCTGTCGGAGTATCACAGTGTGGAGTCTGCTGTCGGATTATCACAGTGTGGAGTCTGCTGTCGGATTAGCGCAGTGTGTAGTCTGCTGTTGGAGTATCACAGTGTGGAGTCTGCTGTCGGATTATCACAGTGTGGAGTCTGCTGTCGGAGTATCACAGTGTGGAGTCTGCTGTCGGAGTATCAAAGTGTGGAGTCTGCTGTCGGAGTATCACAGTGTGGAGTCTGCTGTTGGAGTATCACAGTGTGGAGTCTGCTGTTGGAGTATCACAGTGTGGAGTCTGCTGTTGGAGTATCACAGTGTGGAGTCTGCTGTTGGAGTAACACAGTGTGGAGTTTGCTGTTGGAGTATCACAGTGTGGAGTCTGCTGTCGGAGTATCGCAGTGTGGACTCTGCTGTCGGAGTATCACAGTGTCGAGTCTGCTGTCGGAGTATCACATTGTCGAATCTGCTGTCGGAGTATCACAGTGTCGAGTCTGATGTCGGATTATCACAGTGTGGAGTCTGCTGTCGGATTATCGCAGTGTGGAGTCTGCTGTCGAGTATCACAGTGTGGAGTCTGCTGTCGGATTATCACAGTGTGGAGTCTGCTGTCGGAGTATCACAGTGTGGAGTCTGCTGTCGGAGTATCACAGTGTGGAATCTGCTGTCGGAGTATCGCAGTGTGGAGTCTGCTGTCGGAGTATCGCAGTGTGGAGTCTGCTGTCGGAGTATCACAGTGTCGAGTCTGCTGTCGGAGTATCACAGTGTGGAGTCTGCTGTTGGAGTATCACAGTGTGGAGTCTGCTGTCGGAGTATCGCAGTGTGGAGTCTGCTGTCGGAGTATCACAGTGTGGAGTCTGCTGTTGGAGTATCACAGTGTGGAGTCTGCTGTTGGAGTATCACAGTGTGGAGTCTGCTGTCGGAGTGTCACACTGTGGAGTCTGCTGTTGGAGTATCACAGTGTCGAGTCTGCTGTCGGAGTGTCACAATGTGGAGTCTGCTGTCGGAGTATCACAGTGTGGAGTCTACTGTCGGAGTATCGCAGTGTGGAGTCTGCTGTCGGAGTATCACAGTGTCGAGTCTGCTCTCGGAGTATCACAGTGTGGAGTCTGCTGTTGGAGTATCACAGTGTGGAATCTGCTGTCGGAGTATCGCAGTGTGGAGTCTGCTGTTGGAGTATCACAGTGTGGAGTCTGCTGTTGGAGTATCACAGTGTGGAGTCTGCTGTTGGAGTATCACAGTGTGGAGTCTGCTGTTGGAGTATCACAGTGTGGAGTCTGCTGTTGGAGTATCAAAGTGTGGAGTTTGCTGTCAGAGTATCGCAGTGTGGACTCTGCTGTCGGAGTATCACAGTGTCGAGTCTGCTGTCGGAGTATCACAGTGTCGATTCTGCTGTCGGAGTATCACAGTGTCGAGTCTGCTGTCGGATTTTCGCAGTGTGGAGTCTGCTGTCGGATTATCACAGTGTGGAGTCTGCTGTCGGAGTATCACAGTGTCGATTCTGCTGTCGGATTATCGCAGTGTGAAGTCTGCTGTCGGAGTATCGCAGTGTGGAGTCTGCTGTCGGAGAATCACAGTGTGGAGTCTGCTGTCGGAGTATCACAGTGTCGATTCTGCTGTCGGATTATCGCAGTGTGAAGTCTGCTGTCGGAGTATCGCAGTGTGGAGTCTGCTGTCGGAGTATCACAGTGTGGAGTCTGCTGTTGGAGTATCACAGTGTCGAGTCTGCTGTCGGATTATCACAGTGTGGAGTCTGCTGTCGGATTATCGCAGTGTGGAGTCTGCTGTCGGAGTATCACAGTGTGGAGTCTGCTGTTGGATTATCACAGTGTGGAGTCTGCTGTCGGAGTATCACAGTGTGGAGTCTGCTGTCGGATTATCACAGTGTGGAGTCTGCTTTCGGAGTATCACAGTGTGGAGTCTGCTGTCGGAGTATCGCAGTGTGGAGTCTGCTGTCGGAGTATCACAGTGTCGAGTCTGCTGTCGGAGTATCACAGTGTGGAGTCTGCTGTTGGAGTATCACAGTGTGGAGTCTGCTGTCGGAGTATCGCAGTGTGGAGTCTGCTGTCGGAGTATCACAGTGTGGAGTCTGCTGTTGGAGTATCACAGTGTGGAGTCTGCTGTTGGAGTATCACAGTGTGGAGTCTGCTGTCGGAGTGTCACACTGTGGAGTCTGCTGTTGGAGTATCACAGTGTGGAGTCTGCTGTTGGAGTATCACAGTGTGGAGTCTGCTGTTGGATTATCACAGTGTGGAGTATGCTGTTGGAGTATCACAGTGTGGACTCTGCTGTCGGAGTATCACAGTGTCGAGTCTGCTGTCGGATTATCACAGTGTGGAGTCTGCTGTCGGATTATCACAGTGTGGAGTCTACTGTTGGAGTATCACAGTGTGGAATCTGCTGTCGGAGTTCACAGTGTGGAGTCTGCTGTCGGATTATCACAGTGTGGAGTCTGCTGTCGGAGTATCACAGTGTGGAGTCTGCTGTTGGAGTATCACAGTGTGGAGTCTGCTGTCGGAGTATCGCAGTGTGGAGTCTGCTGTTGGAGTATCACAGTGTGGAGTCTGCTGTTGGAGTATCACAGTGTGGATTCTGCTGTCGGAGTATCACAGTGTTTAGTCTGCTGTTGGAGTATCACAGTGTGGAGTCTGCTGTTGGAGTATCACAGTGTGGAGTCTGCTGTTGGATTATCACAGTGTGGAGTCTGCTGTTGGATTATCACAGTGTGGAGTCTGCTGTTGGAGAATCACAGTGTGGAGTCTGCTGTCGGAGTATCACAGTGTGGAGTCTGCTGTTGGAGTATCACAGTGTGGAGTCTGCTGTCGGAGTATCACAGTGTCGAGTCTGCTGTTGGAGTCTGCTGTTGGAGTATCACAGTGTGGAGTCTGCTGTTGGAGTATCACAGTGTGGAGTCTGCTGTTGGAGTATCACAGTGTGGAGTCTGCTGTCGGAGTATCGCAGTGTGGAGTCTGCTGTTGGAGTATCACAGTGTGGAGTCTGCTGTTGGAGTATCACAGTGTGGATTCTGCTGTCGGAGTATCACAGTGTTTAGTCTGCTGTTGGAGTATCACAGTGTGGAGTCTGCTGTTGGAGTATCACAGTATGGAGTCTGCTGTTGGAGTATCACAGTGTGGAGTCTGCTGTCGGAGTATCACAGTGTGGAGTCTGCTGTCGGATTATCACAGTGTGGAGTCTGCTGTCGGATTAGCGCAGTGTGTAGTCTGCTGTTGGAGTATCACAGTGTGGAGTCTGCTGTCGGATTATCACAGTGTGGAGTCTGCTGTCGGAGTATCACAGTGTGGAGTCTGCTGTCGGAGTATCAAAGTGTGGAGTCTGCTGTCGGAGTATCACAGTGTGGAGTCTGCTGTTGGAGTATCACAGTGTGGAGTCTGCTGTTGGAGTATCACAGTGTGGAGTCTGCTGTTGGAGTATCACAGTGTGGAGTCTGCTGTTGGAGTAACACAGTGTGGAGTTTGCTGTTGGAGTATCACAGTGTGGAGTCTGCTGTCGGAGTATCGCAGTGTGGACTCTGCTGTCGGAGTATCACAGTGTCGAGTCTGCTGTCGGAGTATCACATTGTCGAATCTGCTGTCGGAGTATCACAGTGTCGAGTCTGCTGTCGGATTATCACAGTGTGGAGTCTGCTGTCGGATTATCGCAGTGTGGAGTCTGCTGTCGAGTATCACAGTGTGGAGTCTGCTGTCGGATTATCACAGTGTGGAGTCTGCTGTCGGAGTATCACAGTGTGGAGTCTGCTGTCGGAGTATCACAGTGTGGACTCTGCTGTCGGAGTATCGCAGTGTGGAGTCTGCTGTCGGAGTATCGCAGTGTGGAGTCTGCTGTCGGAGTATCACAGTGTCGAGTCTGCTGTCGGAGTATCACAGTGTGGAGTCTGCTGTTGGAGTATCACAGTGTGGAGTCTGCTGTCGGAGTATCGCAGTGTGGAGTCTGCTGTCGGAGTATCACAGTGTGGAGTCTGCTGTTGGAGTATCACAGTGTGGAGTCTGCTGTTGGAGTATCACAGTGTGGAGTCTGCTGTCGGAGTGTCACACTGTGGAGTCTGCTGTTGGAGTATCACAGTGTCGAGTCTGCTGTCGGAGTGTCACAATGTGGAGTCTGCTGTCGGAGTATCACAGTGTGGAGTCTACTGTCGGAGTATCGCAGTGTGGAGTCTGCTGTCGGAGTATCACAGTGTCGAGTCTGCTCTCGGAGTATCACAGTGTGGAGTCTGCTGTTGGAGTATCACAGTGTGGAATCTGCTGTCGGAGTATCGCAGTGTGGAGTCTGCTGTTGGAGTATCACAGTGTGGAGTCTGCTGTTGGAGTATCACAGTGTGGAGTCTGCTGTTGGAGTATCACAGTGTGGAGTCTGCTGTTGGAGTATCACAGTGTGGAGTCTGCTGTTGGAGTATCAAAGTGTGGAGTTTGCTGTCAGAGTATCGCAGTGTGGACTCTGCTGTCGGAGTATCACAGTGTCGAGTCTGCTGTCGGAGTATCACAGTGTCGATTCTGCTGTCGGAGTATCACAGTGTCGAGTCTGCTGTCGGATTTTCGCAGTGTGGAGTCTGCTGTCGGATTATCACAGTGTGGAGTCTGCTGTCGGAGTATCACAGTGTCGATTCTGCTGTCGGATTATCGCAGTGTGAAGTCTGCTGTCGGAGTATCGCAGTGTGGAGTCTGCTGTCGGAGAATCACAGTGTGGAGTCTGCTGTCGGAGTATCACAGTGTCGATTCTGCTGTCGGATTATCGCAGTGTGAAGTCTGCTGTCGGAGTATCGCAGTGTGGAGTCTGCTGTCGGAGTATCACAGTGTGGAGTCTGCTGTTGGAGTATCACAGTGTCGAGTCTGCTGTCGGATTATCACAGTGTGGAGTCTGCTGTCGGATTATCGCAGTGTGGAGTCTGCTGTCGGAGTATCACAGTGTGGAGTCTGCTGTTGGATTATCACAGTGTGGAGTCTGCTGTCGGAGTATCACAGTGTGGAGTCTGCTGTCGGATTATCACAGTGTGGAGTCTGCTTTCGGAGTATCACAGTGTGGAGTCTGCTGTCGGAGTATCGCAGTGTGGAGTCTGCTGTCGGAGTATCGCAGTGTGGAGTCTGCTGTCGGAGTTTCACAGTGTCGATTCTGCTGTCGGAGTATCACAGTGTGGAGTCTGCTGTTGGAGTATCACAGTGTGGAGTCTGCTGTCGGAGTATCGCAGTGTGGAGTCTGCTGTCGGAGTATCACAGTGTGGAGTCTGCTGTTGGAGTATCACAGTGTGGAGTCTGCTGTTGGAGTATCACAGTGTGGAGTCTGCTTTCGGAGAATCACAGTGTGGAGTCTGCTGTCGGAGTATCGCAGTGTGGAGTCTGCTGTCGGAGTATCGCAGTGTGGAGTCTGCTGTCGGAGTATCACAGTGTCGAGTCTGCTCTCGGAGTATCACAGTGTGGAGTCTGCTGTTGGAGTATCACAGTGTGGAATCTGCTGTCGGAGTATCGCAGTGTGGAGTCTGCTGTTGGAGTATCACAGTGTGGAGTCTGCTGTTGGAGTATCACAGTGTGGAGTCTGCTGTTGGAGTATCACAGTGTGGAGTCTGCTGTTGGAGTATCACAGTGTGGAGTCTGCTGTCGGAGTGTCACAATGTGGAGTCTGCTGTCGGAGTATCACAGTGTGGAGTCTACTGTCGGAGTATCGCAGTGTGGAGTCTGCTGTCGGAGTATCACAGTGTCGAGTCTGCTCTCGGAGTATCACAGTGTGGAGTCTGCTGTTGGAGTATCACAGTGTGGAATCTGCTGTCGGAGTATCGCAGTGTGGAGTCTGCTGTTGGAGTATCACAGTGTGGAGTCTGCTGTTGGAGTATCACAGTGTGGAGTCTGCTGTTGGAGTATCACAGTGTGGAGTCTGCTGTTGGAGTATCACAGTGTGGAGTCTGCTGTTGGAGTATCAAAGTGTGGAGTTTGCTGTCAGAGTATCGCAGTGTGGACTCTGCTGTCGGAGTATCACAGTGTCGAGTCTGCTGTCGGAGTATCACAGTGTCGATTCTGCTGTCGGAGTATCACAGTGTCGAGTCTGCTGTCGGATTTTCGCAGTGTGGAGTCTGCTGTCGGATTATCACAGTGTGGAGTCTGCTGTCGGAGTATCACAGTGTCGATTCTGCTGTCGGATTATCGCAGTGTGAAGTCTGCTGTCGGAGTATCGCAGTGTGGAGTCTGCTGTCGGAGAATCACAGTGTGGAGTCTGCTGTCGGAGTATCACAGTGTCGATTCTGCTGTCGGATTATCGCAGTGTGAAGTCTGCTGTCGGAGTATCGCAGTGTGGAGTCTGCTGTCGGAGTATCACAGTGTGGAGTCTGCTGTTGGAGTATCACAGTGTCGAGTCTGCTGTCGGATTATCACAGTGTGGAGTCTGCTGTCGGATTATCGCAGTGTGGAGTCTGCTGTCGGAGTATCACAGTGTGGAGTCTGCTGTTGGAGTATCACAGTGTGGAGTCTGCTGTTGGAGTATCACAGTATGGAGTCTGCTGTTGGAGTATCACAGTGTGGAGTCTGCTGTCGGAGTATCACAGTGTGGAGTCTGCTGTCGGATTATCACAGTGTGGAGTCTGCTGTCGGATTAGCGCAGTGTGTAGTCTGCTGTTGGAGTATCACAGTGTGGAGTCTGCTGTCGGATTATCACAGTGTGGAGTCTGCTGTCGGAGTATCACAGTGTGGAGTCTGCTGTCGGAGTATCAAAGTGTGGAGTCTGCTGTCGGAGTATCACAGTGTGGAGTCTGCTGTTGGAGTATCACAGTGTGGAGTCTGCTGTTGGAGTATCACAGTGTGGAGTCTGCTGTTGGAGTATCACAGTGTGGAGTCTGCTGTTGGAGTAACACAGTGTGGAGTTTGCTGTTGGAGTATCACAGTGTGGAGTCTGCTGTCGGAGTATCGCAGTGTGGACTCTGCTGTCGGAGTATCACAGTGTCGAGTCTGCTGTCGGAGTATCACATTGTCGAATCTGCTGTCGGAGTATCACAGTGTCGAGTCTGCTGTCGGATTATCACAGTGTGGAGTCTGCTGTCGGATTATCGCAGTGTGGAGTCTGCTGTCGAGTATCACAGTGTGGAGTCTGCTGTCGGATTATCACAGTGTGGAGTCTGCTGTCGGAGTATCACAGTGTGGAGTCTGCTGTCGGAGTATCACAGTGTGGACTCTGCTGTCGGAGTATCGCAGTGTGGAGTCTGCTGTCGGAGTATCGCAGTGTGGAGTCTGCTGTCGGAGTATCACAGTGTCGAGTCTGCTGTCGGAGTATCACAGTGTGGAGTCTGCTGTTGGAGTATCACAGTGTGGAGTCTGCTGTCGGAGTATCGCAGTGTGGAGTCTGCTGTCGGAGTATCACAGTGTGGAGTCTGCTGTTGGAGTATCACAGTGTGGAGTCTGCTGTTGGAGTATCACAGTGTGGAGTCTGCTGTCGGAGTGTCACACTGTGGAGTCTGCTGTTGGAGTATCACAGTGTCGAGTCTGCTGTCGGAGTGTCACAATGTGGAGTCTGCTGTCGGAGTATCACAGTGTGGAGTCTACTGTCGGAGTATCGCAGTGTGGAGTCTGCTGTCGGAGTATCACAGTGTCGAGTCTGCTCTCGGAGTATCACAGTGTGGAGTCTGCTGTTGGAGTATCACAGTGTGGAATCTGCTGTCGGAGTATCGCAGTGTGGAGTCTGCTGTTGGAGTATCACAGTGTGGAGTCTGCTGTTGGAGTATCACAGTGTGGAGTCTGCTGTTGGAGTATCACAGTGTGGAGTCTGCTGTTGGAGTATCACAGTGTGGAGTCTGCTGTTGGAGTATCAAAGTGTGGAGTTTGCTGTCAGAGTATCGCAGTGTGGACTCTGCTGTCGGAGTATCACAGTGTCGAGTCTGCTGTCGGAGTATCACAGTGTCGATTCTGCTGTCGGAGTATCACAGTGTCGAGTCTGCTGTCGGATTTTCGCAGTGTGGAGTCTGCTGTCGGATTATCACAGTGTGGAGTCTGCTGTCGGAGTATCACAGTGTCGATTCTGCTGTCGGATTATCGCAGTGTGAAGTCTGCTGTCGGAGTATCGCAGTGTGGAGTCTGCTGTCGGAGAATCACAGTGTGGAGTCTGCTGTCGGAGTATCACAGTGTCGATTCTGCTGTCGGATTATCGCAGTGTGAAGTCTGCTGTCGGAGTATCGCAGTGTGGAGTCTGCTGTCGGAGTATCACAGTGTGGAGTCTGCTGTTGGAGTATCACAGTGTCGAGTCTGCTGTCGGATTATCACAGTGTGGAGTCTGCTGTCGGATTATCGCAGTGTGGAGTCTGCTGTCGGAGTATCACAGTGTGGAGTCTGCTGTTGGATTATCACAGTGTGGAGTCTGCTGTCGGAGTATCACAGTGTGGAGTCTGCTGTCGGATTATCACAGTGTGGAGTCTGCTTTCGGAGTATCACAGTGTGGAGTCTGCTGTCGGAGTATCGCAGTGTGGAGTCTGCTGTCGGAGTATCGCAGTGTGGAGTCTGCTGTCGGAGTTTCACAGTGTCGATTCTGCTGTCGGAGTATCACAGTGTGGAGTCTGCTGTTGGAGTATCACAGTGTGGAGTCTGCTGTCGGAGTATCGCAGTGTGGAGTCTGCTGTCGGAGTATCACAGTGTGGAGTCTGCTGTTGGAGTATCACAGTGTGGAGTCTGCTGTTGGAGTATCACAGTGTGGAGTCTGCTTTCGGAGAATCACAGTGTGGAGTCTGCTGTCGGAGTATCGCAGTGTGGAGTCTGCTGTCGGAGTATCGCAGTGTGGAGTCTGCTGTCGGAGTATCACAGTGTCGAGTCTGCTCTCGGAGTATCACAGTGTGGAGTCTGCTGTTGGAGTATCACAGTGTGGAATCTGCTGTCGGAGTATCGCAGTGTGGAGTCTGCTGTTGGAGTATCACAGTGTGGAGTCTGCTGTTGGAGTATCACAGTGTGGAGTCTGCTGTTGGAGTATCACAGTGTGGAGTCTGCTGTTGGAGTATCACAGTGTGGAGTCTGCTGTCGGAGTGTCACAATGTGGAGTCTGCTGTCGGAGTATCACAGTGTGGAGTCTACTGTCGGAGTATCGCAGTGTGGAGTCTGCTGTCGGAGTATCACAGTGTCGAGTCTGCTCTCGGAGTATCACAGTGTGGAGTCTGCTGTTGGAGTATCACAGTGTGGAATCTGCTGTCGGAGTATCGCAGTGTGGAGTCTGCTGTTGGAGTATCACAGTGTGGAGTCTGCTGTTGGAGTATCACAGTGTGGAGTCTGCTGTTGGAGTATCACAGTGTGGAGTCTGCTGTTGGAGTATCACAGTGTGGAGTCTGCTGTTGGAGTATCAAAGTGTGGAGTTTGCTGTCAGAGTATCGCAGTGTGGACTCTGCTGTCGGAGTATCACAGTGTCGAGTCTGCTGTCGGAGTATCACAGTGTCGATTCTGCTGTCGGAGTATCACAGTGTCGAGTCTGCTGTCGGATTTTCGCAGTGTGGAGTCTGCTGTCGGATTATCACAGTGTGGAGTCTGCTGTCGGAGTATCACAGTGTCGATTCTGCTGTCGGATTATCGCAGTGTGAAGTCTGCTGTCGGAGTATCGCAGTGTGGAGTCTGCTGTCGGAGAATCACAGTGTGGAGTCTGCTGTCGGAGTATCACAGTGTCGATTCTGCTGTCGGATTATCGCAGTGTGAAGTCTGCTGTCGGAGTATCGCAGTGTGGAGTCTGCTGTCGGAGTATCACAGTGTGGAGTCTGCTGTTGGAGTATCACAGTGTCGAGTCTGCTGTCGGATTATCACAGTGTGGAGTCTGCTGTCGGATTATCGCAGTGTGGAGTCTGCTGTCGGAGTATCACAGTGTGGAGTCTGCTGTTGGATTATCACAGTGTGGAGTCTGCTGTCGGAGTATCACAGTGTGGAGTCTGCTGTCGGATTATCACAGTGTGGAGTCTGCTTTCGGAGTATCACAGTGTGGAGTCTGCTGTCGGAGTATCGCAGTGTGGAGTCTGCTGTCGGAGTATCGCAGTGTGGAGTCTGCTGTCGGAGTTTCACAGTGTCGATTCTGCTGTCGGAGTATCACAGTGTGGAGTCTGCTGTTGGAGTATCACAGTGTGGAGTCTGCTGTCGGAGTATCGCAGTGTGGAGTCTGCTGTCGGAGTATCACAGTGTGGAGTCTGCTGTTGGAGTATCACAGTGTGGAGTCTGCTGTTGGAGTATCACAGTGTGGAGTCTGCTTTCGGAGAATCACAGTGTGGAGTCTGCTGTCGGAGTATCGCAGTGTGGAGTCTGCTGTCGGAGTATCGCAGTGTGGAGTCTGCTGTCGGAGTATCACAGTGTCGAGTCTGCTCTCGGAGTATCACAGTGTGGAGTCTGCTGTTGGAGTATCACAGTGTGGAATCTGCTGTCGGAGTATCGCAGTGTGGAGTCTGCTGTTGGAGTATCACAGTGTGGAGTCTGCTGTTGGAGTATCACAGTGTGGAGTCTGCTGTTGGAGTATCACAGTGTGGAGTCTGCTGTTGGAGTATCACAGTGTGGAGTCTGCTGTTGGAGTATCAAAGTGTGGAGTTTGCTGTCAGAGTATCGCAGTGTGGACTCTGCTGTCGGAGTATCACAGTGTCGAGTCTGCTGTCGGAGTATCACAGTGTCGACTCTGCTGTCGGAGTATCACAGTGTCGAGTCTGCTGTCGGATTTTCGCAGTGTGGAGTCTGCTGTCGGATTATCACAGTGTGGAGTCTGCTGTCGGAGTATTACAGTGTCGATTCTGCTGTCGGATTATCGCAGTGTGAAGTCTGCTGTCGGAGTATCGCAGTGTGGAGTCTGCTGTCGGAGAATCACAGTGTGGAGTCTGCTGTCGGAGTATCACAGTGTCGATTCTGCTGTCGGAGTATCGCAGTGTGGAGTCTGCTGTCGGAGTATCACAGTGTCGAGTCTGCTGTCGGAGTATCGCAGTGTGGAGTCTGCTGTCGGAGTATCGCAGTGTGGAGTCTGCTGTCGGAGTATCACAGTGTCGAGTCTGCTGTCGGAGTATCACAGTGTGGAGTCTGCTGTTGGAGTATCACAGTGTGGAGTCTGCTGTCGGAGTATCGCAGTGTGGAGTCTGCTGTCGGAGTATCACAGTGTGGAGTCTGCTGTTGGAGTATCACAGTGTGGAGTCTGCTGTTGGAGTATCACAGTGTGGAGTCTGCTGTCGGAGTATCGCAGTGTGGAGTCTGCTGTTGGAGTATCACAGTGTGGAGTCTGATGTTGGAGTATCACAGTGTGGAGTCTGCTGTTGGAGTATCACAGTGTGGAGTCTGCTGTTGGAGTATCACAGTGTGGAGTCTGCTGTTGGAGTATCAAAGTGTGGAGTCTGCTGTCGGAGTATCGCAGTGTGGACTCTGCTGTCGGAGTATCACAGTGTCGAGTCTGCTGTCGGAGTATCACAGTGTCGATTCTGCTGTCGGAGTATCACAGTGTCGAGTCTGCTGTCGGATTTTCGCAGTGTGGAGTCTGCTGTCGGATTATCACAGTGTGGAGTCTGCTGTCGGAGTATCACAGTGTCGAGTCTGCTGTCGGAGTATCACAGTGTGGAGTCTGCTGTTGGAGTATCACAGTGTGGAGTCTGCTGTCGGAGTATCGCAGTGTGGAGTCTGCTGTCGGAGTATCACAGTGTGGAGTCTGCTGTTGGAGTATCACAGTTGGAGTCTGCTGTTGGAGTATCACAGTGTGGAGTCTGCTGTCGGAGTATCGCAGTGTGGACTCTGCTGTCGGAGTATCGCAGTGTGGAGTCTGCTGTTGGAGTATCACAGTGTGGAGTCTGATGTTGGAGTATCACAGTGTGGAGTCTGCTGTTGGAGTATCACAGTGTGGAGTCTGCTGTTGGAGTATCACAGTGTGGAGTCTGCTGTTGGAGTATCAAAGTGTGGAGTTTGCTGTCAGAGTATCGCAGTGTGGACTCTGCTGTCGGAGTATCACAGTGTCGAGTCTGCTGTCGGAGTATCACAGTGTCGATTCTGCTGTCGGAGTATCACAGTGTCGAGTCTGCTGTCGGATTTTCGCAGTGTGGAGTCTGCTGTCAGGTTATCACAGTGTGGAGTCTGCTGTCGGAGTATCACAGTGTCGATTCTGCTGTCGGATTATCGCAGTGTGAAGTCTGCTGTCGGAGTATCGCAGTGTGGAGTCTGCTGTCGGAGAATCACAGTGTGGAGTCTGCTGTTGGAGTATCACAGTGTGGAGTCTGCTGTCGGAGTATCACAGTGTCGAGTCTGCTGTTGGAGTCTGCTGTTGGAGTATCACAGTGTGGAGTCTGCTGTTGGAGTATCACAGTGTGGAGTCTGCTGTTGGAGTATCACAGTGTGGAGTCTGCTGTCGGAGTATCGCAGTGTGGAGTCTGCTGTTGGAGTATCACAGTGTGGAGTCTGCTGTTGGAGTATCACAGTGTGGATTCTGCTGTCGGAGTATCACAGTGTTTAGTCTGCTGTTGGAGTATCACAGTGTGGAGTCTGCTGTTGGAGTATCACAGTATGGAGTCTGCTGTTGGAGTATCACAGTGTGGAGTCTGCTGTCGGAGTATCACAGTGTGGAGTCTGCTGTCGGATTATCACAGTGTGGAGTCTGCTGTCGGATTAGCGCAGTGTGTAGTCTGCTGTTGGAGTATCACAGTGTGGAGTCTGCTGTCGGATTATCACAGTGTGGAGTCTGCTGTCGGAGTATCACAGTGTGGAGTCTGCTGTCGGAGTATCAAAGTGTGGAGTCTGCTGTCGGAGTATCACAGTGTGGAGTCTGCTGTTGGAGTATCACAGTGTGGAGTCTGCTGTTGGAGTATCACAGTGTGGAGTCTGCTGTTGGAGTATCACAGTGTGGAGTCTGCTGTTGGAGTAACACAGTGTGGAGTTTGCTGTTGGAGTATCACAGTGTGGAGTCTGCTGTCGGAGTATCGCAGTGTGGACTCTGCTGTCGGAGTATCACAGTGTCGAGTCTGCTGTCGGAGTATCACATTGTCGAATCTGCTGTCGGAGTATCACAGTGTCGAGTCTGCTGTCGGATTATCACAGTGTGGAGTCTGCTGTCGGATTATCGCAGTGTGGAGTCTGCTGTCGAGTATCACAGTGTGGAGTCTGCTGTCGGATTATCACAGTGTGGAGTCTGCTGTCGGAGTATCACAGTGTGGAGTCTGCTGTCGGAGTATCACAGTGTGGACTCTGCTGTCGGAGTATCGCAGTGTGGAGTCTGCTGTCGGAGTATCGCAGTGTGGAGTCTGCTGTCGGAGTATCACAGTGTCGAGTCTGCTGTCGGAGTATCACAGTGTGGAGTCTGCTGTTGGAGTATCACAGTGTGGAGTCTGCTGTCGGAGTATCGCAGTGTGGAGTCTGCTGTCGGAGTATCACAGTGTGGAGTCTGCTGTTGGAGTATCACAGTGTGGAGTCTGCTGTTGGAGTATCACAGTGTGGAGTCTGCTGTCGGAGTGTCACACTGTGGAGTCTGCTGTTGGAGTATCACAGTGTCGAGTCTGCTGTCGGAGTGTCACAATGTGGAGTCTGCTGTCGGAGTATCACAGTGTGGAGTCTACTGTCGGAGTATCGCAGTGTGGAGTCTGCTGTCGGAGTATCACAGTGTCGAGTCTGCTCTCGGAGTATCACAGTGTGGAGTCTGCTGTTGGAGTATCACAGTGTGGAATCTGCTGTCGGAGTATCGCAGTGTGGAGTCTGCTGTTGGAGTATCACAGTGTGGAGTCTGCTGTTGGAGTATCACAGTGTGGAGTCTGCTGTTGGAGTATCACAGTGTGGAGTCTGCTGTTGGAGTATCACAGTGTGGAGTCTGCTGTTGGAGTATCAAAGTGTGGAGTTTGCTGTCAGAGTATCGCAGTGTGGACTCTGCTGTCGGAGTATCACAGTGTCGAGTCTGCTGTCGGAGTATCACAGTGTCGATTCTGCTGTCGGAGTATCACAGTGTCGAGTCTGCTGTCGGATTTTCGCAGTGTGGAGTCTGCTGTCGGATTATCACAGTGTGGAGTCTGCTGTCGGAGTATCACAGTGTCGATTCTGCTGTCGGATTATCGCAGTGTGAAGTCTGCTGTCGGAGTATCGCAGTGTGGAGTCTGCTGTCGGAGAATCACAGTGTGGAGTCTGCTGTCGGAGTATCACAGTGTCGATTCTGCTGTCGGATTATCGCAGTGTGAAGTCTGCTGTCGGAGTATCGCAGTGTGGAGTCTGCTGTCGGAGTATCACAGTGTGGAGTCTGCTGTTGGAGTATCACAGTGTCGAGTCTGCTGTCGGATTATCACAGTGTGGAGTCTGCTGTCGGATTATCGCAGTGTGGAGTCTGCTGTCGGAGTATCACAGTGTGGAGTCTGCTGTTGGATTATCACAGTGTGGAGTCTGCTGTCGGAGTATCACAGTGTGGAGTCTGCTGTCGGATTATCACAGTGTGGAGTCTGCTTTCGGAGTATCACAGTGTGGAGTCTGCTGTCGGAGTATCGCAGTGTGGAGTCTGCTGTCGGAGTATCGCAGTGTGGAGTCTGCTGTCGGAGTTTCACAGTGTCGATTCTGCTGTCGGAGTATCACAGTGTGGAATCTGCTGTTGGAGTATCACAGTGTGGAGTCTGCTGTCGGAGTATCGCAGTGTGGAGTCTGCTGTCGGAGTATCACAGTGTGGAGTCTGCTGTTGGAGTATCACAGTGTGGAGTCTGCTGTTGGAGTATCACAGTGTGGAGTCTGCTTTCGGAGAATCACAGTGTGGAGTCTGCTGTCGGAGTATCGCAGTGTGGAGTCTGCTGTCGGAGTATCGCAGTGTGGAGTCTGCTGTCGGAGTATCACAGTGTCGAGTCTGCTCTCGGAGTATCACAGTGTGGAGTCTGCTGTTGGAGTATCACAGTGTGGAATCTGCTGTCGGAGTATCGCAGTGTGGAGTCTGCTGTTGGAGTATCACAGTGTGGAGTCTGCTGTTGGAGTATCACAGTGTGGAGTCTGCTGTTGGAGTATCACAGTGTGGAGTCTGCTGTTGGAGTATCACAGTGTGGAGTCTGCTGTTGGAGTATCAAAGTGTGGAGTTTGCTGTCAGAGTATCGCAGTGTGGACTCTGCTGTCGGAGTATCACAGTGTCGAGTCTGCTGTCGGAGTATCACAGTGTCGATTCTGCTGTCGGAGTATCACAGTGTCGAGTCTGCTGTCGGATTTTCGCAGTGTGGAGTCTGCTGTCGGATTATCACAGTGTGGAGTCTGCTGTCGGAGTATTACAGTGTCGATTCTGCTGTCGGATTATCGCAGTGTGAAGTCTGCTGTCGGAGTATCGCAGTGTGGAGTCTGCTGTCGGAGAATCACAGTGTGGAGTCTGCTGTCGGAGTATCACAGTGTCGATTCTGCTGTCGGAGTATCGCAGTGTGGAGTCTGCTGTCGGAGTATCACAGTGTCGAGTCTGCTGTCGGAGTATCGCAGTGTGGAGTCTGCTGTCGGAGTATCGCAGTGTGGAGTCTGCTGTCGGAGTATCACAGTGTCGAGTCTGCTGTCGGAGTATCACAGTGTGGAGTCTGCTGTTGGAGTATCACAGTGTGGAGTCTGCTGTCGGAGTATCGCAGTGTGGAGTCTGCTGTCGGAGTATCGCAGTGTGGAGTCTGCTGTTGGAGTATCACAGTGTGGAGTCTGCTGTTGGAGTATCACAGTGTGGAGTCTGCTGTCGGAGTATCGCAGTGTGGAGTCTGCTGTTGGAGTATCACAGTGTGGAGTCTGATGTTGGAGTCTCACAGTGTGGAGTCTGCTGTTGGAGTATCACAGTGTGGAGTCTGCTGTTGGAGTATCACAGTGTGGAGTCTGCTGTTGGAGTATCAAAGTGTGGAGTCTGCTGTCGGAGTATCGCAGTGTGGACTCTGCTGTCGGAGTATCACAGTGTCGAGTCTGCTGTCGGAGTATCACAGTGTCGATTCTGCTGTCGGAGTATCACAGTGTCGAGTCTGCTGTCGGATTTTCGCAGTGTGGAGTCTGCTGTCGGATTATCACAGTGTGGAGTCTGCTGTCGGAGTATCACAGTGTCGAGTCTGCTGTCGGAGTATCCCAGTGTGGAGTCTGCTGTTGGAGTATCACAGTGTGGAGTCTGCTGTCGGAGTATCGCAGTGTGGAGTCTGCTGTCGGAGTATCACAGTGTGGAGTCTGCTGTTGGAGTATCACAGTGTGGAGTCTGCTGTTGGAGTATCACAGTGTGGAGTCTGCTGTCGGAGTATCGCAGTGTGGACTCTGCTGTCGGAGTATCGCAGTGTGGAGTCTGCTGTTGGAGTATCACAGTGTGGAGTCTGATGTTGGAGTATCACAGTGTGGAGTCTGCTGTTGGAGTATCACAGTGTGGAGTCTGCTGTTGGAGTATCACAGTGTGGAGTCTGCTGTTGGAGTATCAAAGTGTGGAGTTTGCTGTCAGAGTATCGCAGTGTGGACTCTGCTGTCGGAGTATCACAGTGTCGAGTCTGCTGTCGGAGTATCACAGTGTCGATTCTGCTGTCGGAGTATCACAGTGTCGAGTCTGCTGTCGGATTTTCGCAGTGTGGAGTCTGCTGTCGGATTATCACAGTGTGGAGTCTGCTGTCGGAGTATCACAGTGTCGATTCTGCTGTCGGATTATCGCAGTGTGAAGTCTGCTGTCGGAGTATCGCAGTGTGGAGTCTGCTGTCGGAGAATCACAGTGTGGAGTCTGCTGTCGGAGTATCACAGTGTCGATTCTGCTGTCGGATTATCGCAGTGTGAAGTCTGCTGTCGGAGTATCGCAGTGTGGAGTCTGCTGTCGGAGTATCACAGTGTGGAGTCTGCTGTTGGAGTATCACAGTGTCGAGTCTGCTGTCGGATTATCACAGTGTGGAGTCTGCTGTCGGATTATCGCAGTGTGGAGTCTGCTGTCGGAGTATCACAGTGTGGAGTCTGCTGTTGGATTATCACAGTGTGGAGTCTGCTGTCGGAGTATCACAGTGTGGAGTCTGCTGTCGGATTATCACAGTGTGGAGTCTGCTTTCGGAGTATCACAGTGTGGAGTCTGCTGTCGGAGTATCGCAGTGTGGAGTCTGCTGTCGGAGTATCGCAGTGTGGAGTCTGCTGTCGGAGTTTCACAGTGTCGATTCTGCTGTCGGAGTATCACAGTGTGGAGTCTGCTGTTGGAGTATCACAGTGTGGAGTCTGCTGTCGGAGTATCGCAGTGTGGAGTCTGCTGTCGGAGTATCACAGTGTGGAGTCTGCTGTTGGAGTATCACAGTGTGGAGTCTGCTGTTGGAGTATCACAGTGTGGAGTCTGCTTTCGGAGAATCACAGTGTGGAGTCTGCTGTCGGAGTATCGCAGTGTGGAGTCTGCTGTCGGAGTATCGCAGTGTGGAGTCTGCTGTCGGAGTATCACAGTGTCGAGTCTGCTCTCGGAGTATCACAGTGTGGAGTCTGCTGTTGGAGTATCACAGTGTGGAATCTGCTGTCGGAGTATCGCAGTGTGGAGTCTGCTGTTGGAGTATCACAGTGTGGAGTCTGCTGTTGGAGTATCACAGTGTGGAGTCTGCTGTTGGAGTATCACAGTGTGGAGTCTGCTGTTGGAGTATCACAGTGTGGAGTCTGCTGTTGGAGTATCAAAGTGTGGAGTTTGCTGTCAGAGTATCGCAGTGTGGACTCTGCTGTCGGAGTATCACAGTGTCGAGTCTGCTGTCGGAGTATCACAGTGTCGATTCTGCTGTCGGAGTATCACAGTGTCGAGTCTGCTGTCGGATTTTCGCAGTGTGGAGTCTGCTGTCGGATTATCACAGTGTGGAGTCTGCTGTCGGAGTATTACAGTGTCGATTCTGCTGTCGGATTATCGCAGTGTGAAGTCTGCTGTCGGAGTATCGCAGTGTGGAGTCTGCTGTCGGAGAATCACAGTGTGGAGTCTGCTGTCGGAGTATCACAGTGTCGATTCTGCTGTCGGAGTATCGCAGTGTGGAGTCTGCTGTCGGAGTATCACAGTGTCGAGTCTGCTGTCGGAGTATCGCAGTGTGGAGTCTGCTGTCGGAGTATCGCAGTGTGGAGTCTGCTGTCGGAGTATCACAGTGTCGAGTCTGCTGTCGGAGTATCACAGTGTGGAGTCTGCTGTTGGAGTATCACAGTGTGGAGTCTGCTGTCGGAGTATCGCAGTGTGGAGTCTGCTGTCGGAGTATCACAGTGTGGAGTCTGCTGTTGGAGTATCACAGTGTGGAGTCTGCTGTTGGAGTATCACAGTGTGGAGTCTGCTGTCGGAGTATCGCAGTGTGGAGTCTGCTGTTGGAGTATCACAGTGTGGAGTCTGATGTTGGAGTATCACAGTGTGGAGTCTGCTGTTGGAGTATCACAGTGTGGAGTCTGCTGTTGGAGTATCACAGTGTGGAGTCTGCTGTTGGAGTATCAAAGTGTGGAGTCTGCTGTCGGAGTATCGCAGTGTGGACTCTGCTGTCGGAGTATCACAGTGTCGAGTCTGCTGTCGGAGTATCACAGTGTCGATTCTGCTGTCGGAGTATCACAGTGTCGAGTCTGCTGTCGGATTTTCGCAGTGTGGAGTCTGCTGTCGGATTATCACAGTGTGGAGTCTGCTGTCGGAGTATCACAGTGTCGAGTCTGCTGTCGGAGTATCACAGTGTGGAGTCTGCTGTTGGAGTATCACAGTGTGGAGTCTGCTGTCGGAGTATCGCAGTGTGGAGTCTGCTGTCGGAGTATCACAGTGTGGAGTCTGCTGTTGGAGTATCACAGTGTGGAGTCTGCTGTTGGAGTATCACAGTGTGGAGTCTGCTGTCGGAGTATCGCAGTGTGGACTCTGCTGTCGGAGTATCGCAGTGTGGAGTCTGCTGTTGGAGTATCACAGTGTGGAGTCTGATGTTGGAGTATCACAGTGTGGAGTCTGCTGTTGGAGTATCACAGTGTGGAGTCTGCTGTTGGAGTATCACAGTGTGGAGTCTGCTGTTGGAGTATCAAAGTGTGGAGTCTGCTGTCGGAGTATCGCAGTGTGGACTCTGCTGTCGGAGTATCACAGTGTCGAGTCTGCTGTCGGAGTATCACAGTGTCGATTCTGCTGTCGGAGTATCACAGTGTCGAGTCTGCTGTCGGATTTTCGCAGTGTGGAGTCTGCTGTCGGATTATCACAGTGTGGAGTCTGCTGTCGGAGTATCACAGTGTCGATTCTGCTGTCGGATTATCGCAGTGTGAAGTCTGCTGTCGGAGTATCGCAGTGTGGAGTCTGCTGTCGGAGAATCACAGTGTGGAGTCTGCTGTCGGAGTATCACAGTGTCGATTCTGCTGTCGGATTATCGCAGTGTGAAGTCTGCTGTCGGAGTATCGCAGTGTGGAGTCTGCTGTCGGAGTATCACAGTGTGGAGTCTGCTGTCGGAGTATCACAGTGTCGAGTCTGCTGTCGGATTATCACAGTGTGGAGTCTGTTGTCGGATTATCGCAGTGTGGAGTCTGCTGTCGGAGTATCACAGTGTGGAGTCTGCTCTTGGAGTATCACAGTGTGGAGTCTGCTGTCGGAGTATCGCAGTGTGGAGTCTGATGTCGGAGTATCACAGTTTGGAGTCTGCTGTTGGAGTATCACAGTGTGGAGTCTGCTGTTGGAGTATCACAGTGTGGAGTCTGCTGTCGGAGTGTCACAGTGTGGAGTCTGCTGTTGGAGTATCACAGTGTCGAGTCTGCTGTCGGAGTGTCACAGTGTGGAGTCTGCTGTCGGAGTATCACAGTGTCGAGACTGCTGTCGGATTATCACTGTGTGGAGTCTGAAGTCGGATTATCGCAGAGTGGAGTCTGCTGTCGGAGTATCGCAGTGTGGAGTCTGCTGTCGGAGTATCACAGTATGGAGTCTGCTGTCGGATTATCACAGTGTGGAGTCTGCTGTCGGAGTATCACAGTGTGGAGTCTGCTGTCGGAGTATCACAGTGTGGAGTCTGCTGTCGGAGTATCACAGTGTGGAGTCTGCTGTCGGAGTATCACAGTGTGGAGTCTGCTGTCGGAGTATCACAGTGTGGACTCTGCTGTCGGAGTATCGCAGTGTGGAGTCTGCTGTCGGAGTATCGCAGTGTGGAGTCTGCTGTCGGAGTATCACAGTGTCGAGTCTGCTGTCGGAGTATAACAGTGTGGAGTCTGCTGTTGGAGTATCGCAGTGTGGAGTCTGCTGTCGGAGTATCACAGTGTGGAGTCTGCTGTTGGAGTATCACAGTGTGGAGTCTGCTGTTGGAGTATCACAGTGTGGAGTCTGCTGTCGGAGTGTCACAGTGTGGAGTCTGCTGTTGGAGTATCACAGTGTCGAGTCTGCTGTCGGAGTGTCACAGTGTGGAGTCTGCTGTCGGAGTATCACAGTGTGGAGTCTGCTGTCGGAGTATCGCAGTGTGGAGTCTGCTGTCGGAGTATCACAGTGTCGAGTCTGCTGTCGGAGTATCACAGTGTGGAGTCTGCTGTTGGAGTATCACAGTGTGGAGTCTGCTGTTGGAGTATCACAGTGTGGAGTCTGCTGTCGGAGTATCACAGTGTGGTGTCTGCTGTCGGATTATCACAGTGTGGAGTCTGCTGTCGGATTATCGCAGTGTTGAGTCTGCTGTCGGAGTATCACACTGTGGAGTCTGCTGTCGGAGTATCACAGTGTGGAGTCTGCTGTTGGAGTATCACAGTGTGGAGTCTGCTGTTGGAGTATCACAGTGTGGAGTCTGCTGTTGGAGTATCACAGTGTGGAGTCTGCTGTTGGAGTATCACAGTGTGGAGTCTGCTGTTGGAGTATCACAGTGTGGACTCTGCTGTCGGAGTATCACAGTGTCGAGTCTGCTGTCGGATTATCACAGTGTGGAGTCTGCTGTCGGATTATCACAGTGTGGAGTCTACTGTTGAGTATCACAGTGTGGAATCTACTGTCGGAGTTCACAGTGTGGAGTCTGCTGTCGGATTATCACAGTGTGGAGTCTGCTGTCGGAGTATCACAGTGTGGAGTCTGCTGTTGGAGTATCACAGTGTGGAGTCTGCTGTCGGAGTATCGCAGTGTGGAGTCTGCTGTTGGAGTATCACAGTGTGGAGTCTGCTGTTGGAGTATCACAGTGTGGATTCTGCTGTCGGAGTATCACAGTGTTTAGTCTGCTGTTGGAGTATCACAGTGTGGAGTCTGCTGTTGGAGTATCACAGTGTGGAGTCTGCTGTTGGAGTATCACAGTGTGGAGTCTGCTGTCGGAGTATCGCAGTGTGGACTCTGCTGTCGGAGTATCGCAGTGTGGAGTCTGCTGTTGGAGTATCACAGTGTGGAGTCTGATGTTGGAGTATCACAGTGTGGAGTCTGCTGTTGGAGTATCACAGTGTGGAGTCTGCTGTTGGAGTATCACAGTGTGGAGTCTGCTGTTGGAGTATCAAAGTGTGGAGTCTGCTGTCGGAGTATCGCAGTGTGGACTCTGCTGTCGGAGTATCACAGTGTCGAGTCTGCTGTCGGAGTATCACAGTGTCGATTCTGCTGTCGGAGTATCACAGTGTCGAGTCTGCTGTCGGATTTTCGCAGTGTGGAGTCTGCTGTCGGATTATCACAGTGTGGAGTCTGCTGTCGGAGTATCACAGTGTCGATTCTGCTGTCGGATTATCGCAGTGTGAAGTCTGCTGTCGGAGTATCGCAGTGTGGAGTCTGCTGTCGGAGAATCACAGTGTGGAGTCTGATTGTCGGAGTATCACAGTGTCGATTCTGCTCTCGGATTATCGCAGTGTGAAGTCTGCTGTCGGAGTATCGCAGTGTGGAGTCTGCTGTCGGAGTATCACAGTGTGGAGTCTGCTGTCGGAGTATCACAGTGTCGAGTCTGCTGTCGGATTATCACAGTGTGGAGTCTGCTGTCGGATTATCGCAGTGTGGAGTCTGCTGTCGGAGTATCACAGTGTGGAGTCTGCTGTTGGAGTATCACAGTGTGGAGTCTGCTGTCGGAGTATCGCAGTGTGGAGTCTGATGTCGGAGTATCACAGTGTGGAGTCTGCTGTTGGAGTATCACAGTGTGGAGTCTGCTGTTGGAGTATCACAGTGTGGAGTCTGCTGTCGGAGTGTCACAGTGTGGAGTCTGCTGTTGGAGTATCACAGTGTCGAGTCTGCTGTCGGAGTGTCACAGTGTGGAGTCTGCTGTCGGAGTATCACAGTGTCGAGACTGCTGTCGGATTATCACAGTGTGGAGTCTGCTGTCGGATTATCGCAGAGTGGAGTCTGCTGTCGGAGTATCACAGTGTGGAGTCTGCTGTCGGAGTATCACAGTGTGGAGTCTGCTGTCGGATTATCACAGTGTGGAGTCTGCTGTCGGAGTATCACAGTGTGGAGTCTGCTGTCGGAGTATCGCAGTGTGGAGTCTGCTGTCGGAGTATCACAGTGTGGAGTCTGCTGTCGGAGTATCACAGTGTCGAGTCTGCTGTCGGATTATCACAGTGTGGAGTCTGCTGTCGGATTATCGCAGTGTGGAGTCTGCTGTCGGAGTATCACAGTGTGGAGTCTGCTGTTGGAGTATCACAGTGTCGAGTCTGCTGTCGGATTATCACAGTGTGGAATCTGCTGTCGGATTATCGCAGTGTGGAGTCTGCTGTCGGAGTATCACAGTGTGGAGTCTGCTGTTGGAGTATCACAGTGTGGAGTCTGCTGTCGGAGTATCGCAGTGTGGAGTCTGATGTCGGAGTATCACAGTGTGGAGTCTGCTGTTGGAGTATCACAGTGTGGAGTCTGCTGTTGGAGTATCACAGTGTGGAGTCTGCTGTCGGAGTGTCACAGTGTGGAGTCTGCTGTTGGAGTATCACAGTGTCGAGTCTGCTGTCGGAGTGTCACAGTGTGGAGTCTGCTGTCGGAGTATCACAGTGTCGAGACTGCTGTCGGATTATCACAGTGTGGAGTCTGCTGTCGGATTATCGCAGAGTGGAGTCTGCTGTCGGAGTATCACAGTGTGGAGTCTGCTGTCGGAGTATCACAGTGTGGAGTCTGCTGTCGGATTATCACAGTGTGGAGTCTGCTGTCGGAGTATCACAGTGTGGAGTCTGCTGTCGGAGTATCACAGTGTGGAGTCTGCTGTCGGAGTATCACAGTGTGGACTCTGCTGTCGGAGTATCGCAGTGTGGAGTCTGCTGTCGGAGTATCGCAGTGTGGAGTCTGCTGTCGGAGTATCACAGTGTCGAGTCTGCTGTCGGAGTATCACAGTGTGGAGTCTGCTGTTGGAGTATCGCAGTGTGGAGTCTGCTGTCGGAGTATCACAGTGTGGAGTCTGCTGTTGGAGTATCACAGTGTGGAGTCTGCTGTTGGAGTATCACAGTGTGGAGTCTGCTGTCGGAGTGTCACAGTGTGGAGTCTGCTGTTGGAGTATCACAGTGTCGAGTCTGCTGTCGGAGTGTCACAGTGTGGAGTCTGCTGTCGGAGTATCACAGTGTGGAGTCTGCTGTCGGAGTATCGCAGTGTGGAGTCTGCTGTTGGAGTATCACAGTGTGGAGTCTGCTGTCGGAGTATCACAGTGTGGTGTCTGCTGTCGGATTATCACAGTGTGGAGTCTGCTGTCGGATTATCGCAGTGTTGAGTCTGCTGTCGGAGTATCACACTGTGGAGTCTGCTGTCGGAGTATCACAGTGTGGAGTCTGCTGTTGGAGTATCACAGTGTGGAGTCTGCTGTTGGAGTATCACAGTGTGGAGTCTGCTGTTGGAGTATCACAGTGTGGAGTCTGCTGTTGGAGTATCACAGTGTGGAGTCTGCTGTTGGAGTATCACAGTGTGGACTCTGCTGTCGGAGTATCACAGTGTCGAGTCTGCTGTCGGATTATCACAGTGTGGAGTCTGCTGTCGGATTATCACAGTGTGGAGTCTACTGTTGGAGTATCACAGTGTGGAATCTACTGTCGGAGTTCACAGTGTGGAGTCTGCTGTCGGATTATCACAGTGTGGAGTCTGCTGTCGGAGTATCACAGTGTGGAGTCTGTTGTTGGAGTATCACAGTGTGGAGTCTGCTGTTGGAGTATCACAGTGTGGAGTCTGCTGTTGGAGTATCAAAGTGTGGAGTCTGCTGTCGGAGTATCGCAGTGTGGACTCTGCTGTCGGAGTATCACAGTGTCGAGTCTGCTGTCGGAGTATCACAGTGTCGATTCTGCTGTCGGAGTATCACAGTGTCGAGTCTGCTGTCGGATTTTCGCAGTGTGGAGTCTGCTGTCGGATTATCACAGTGTGGAGTCTGCTGTCGGAGTATCACAGTGTCGATTCTGCTGTCGGATTATCGCAGTGTGAAGTCTGCTGTCGGAGTATCGCAGTGTGGAGTCTGCTGTCGGAGAATCACAGTGTGGAGTCTGATTGTCGGAGTATCACAGTGTCGATTCTGCTCTCGGATTATCGCAGTGTGAAGTCTGCTGTCGGAGTATCGCAGTGTGGAGTCTGCTGTCGGAGTATCACAGTGTGGAGTCTGCTGTCGGAGTATCACAGTGTCGAGTCTGCTGTCGGATTATCACAGTGTGGAGTCTGCTGTCGGATTATCGCAGTGTGGAGTCTGCTGTCGGAGTATCACAGTGTGGAGTCTGCTGTTGGAGTATCACAGTGTGGAGTCTGCTGTCGGAGTATCGCAGTGTGGAGTCTGATGTCGGAGTATCACAGTGTGGAGTCTGCTGTTGGAGTATCACAGTGTGGAGTCTGCTGTTGGAGTATCACAGTGTGGAGTCTGCTGTCGGAGTGTCACAGTGTGGAGTCTGCTGTTGGAGTATCACAGTGTCGAGTCTGCTGTCGGAGTGTCACAGTGTGGAGTCTGCTGTCGGAGTATCACAGTGTCGAGACTGCTGTCGGATTATCACAGTGTGGAGTCTGCTGTCGGATTATCGCAGAGTGGAGTCTGCTGTCGGAGTATTACAGTGTGGAGTCTGCTGTCGGAGTATCACAGTGTGGAGTCTGCTGTCGGATTATCACAGTGTGGAGTCTGCTGTCGGAGTATCACAGTGTGGAGTCTGCTGTCGGAGTATCGCAGTGTGGAGTCTGATGTCGGAGTATCACAGTGTGGAGTCTGCTGTTGGAGTATCACAGTGTGGAGTCTGCTGTTGGAGTATCACAGTGTGGAGTCTGCTGTCGGAGTGTCACAGTGTGGAGTCTGCTGTTGGAGTATCACAGTGTCGAGTCTGCTGTCGGAGTGTCACAGTGTGGAGTCTGCTGTCGGAGTATCACAGTGTCGAGACTGCTGTCGGATTATCACAGTGTGGAGTCTGCTGTCGGATTATCGCAGAGTGGAGTCTGCTGTCGGAGTATCACAGTGTGGAGTCTGCTGTCGGAGTATCACAGTGTGGAGTCTGCTGTCGGATTATCACAGTGTGGAGTCTGCTGTCGGAGTATCACAGTGTGGAGTCTGCTGTCGGAGTATCACAGTGTGGAGTCTGCTGTCGGAGTATCACAGTGTGGACTCTGCTGTCGGAGTATCGCAGTGTGGAGTCTGCTGTCGGAGTATCGCAGTGTGGAGTCTGCTGTCGGAGTATCACAGTGTCGAGTCTGCTGTCGGAGTATCACAGTGTGGAGTCTGCTGTTGGAGTATCGCAGTGTGGAGTCTGCTGTCGGAGTATCACAGTGTGGAGTCTGCTGTTGGAGTATCACAGTGTGGAGTCTGCTGTTGGAGTATCACAGTGTGGAGTCTGCTGTCGGAGTGTCACAGTGTGGAGTCTGCTGTTGGAGTATCACAGTGTCGAGTCTGCTGTCGGAGTGTCACAGTGTGGAGTCTGCTGTCGGAGTATCACAGTGTGGAGTCTGCTGTCGGAGTATCGCAGTGTGGAGTCTGCTGTTGGAGTATCACAGTGTGGAGTCTGCTGTCGGAGTATCACAGTGTGGTGTCTGCTGTCGGATTATCACAGTGTGGAGTCTGCTGTCGGATTATCGCAGTGTTGAGTCTGCTGTCGGAGTATCACACTGTGGAGTCTGCTGTCGGAGTATCACAGTGTGGAGTCTGCTGTTGGAGTATCACAGTGTGGAGTCTGCTGTTGGAGTATCACAGTGTGGAGTCTGCTGTTGGAGTATCACAGTGTGGAGTCTGCTGTTGGAGTATCACAGTGTGGAGTCTGCTGTTGGAGTATCACAGTGTGGACTCTGCTGTCGGAGTATCACAGTGTCGAGTCTGCTGTCGGATTATCACAGTGTGGAGTCTGCTGTCGGATTATCACAGTGTGGAGTCTACTGTTGGAGTATCACAGTGTGGAATCTACTGTCGGAGTTCACAGTGTGGAGTCTGCTGTCGGATTATCACAGTGTGGAGTCTGCTGTCGGAGTATCACAGTGTGGAGTCTGTTGTTGGAGTATCACAGTGTGGAGTCTGCTGTTGGAGTATCACAGTGTGGAGTCTGCTGTTGGAGTATCAAAGTGTGGAGTCTGCTGTCGGAGTATCGCAGTGTGGACTCTGCTGTCGGAGTATCACAGTGTCGAGTCTGCTGTCGGAGTATCACAGTGTCGATTCTGCTGTCGGAGTATCACAGTGTCGAGTCTGCTGTCGGATTTTCGCAGTGTGGAGTCTGCTGTCGGATTATCACAGTGTGGAGTCTGCTGTCGGAGTATCACAGTGTCGATTCTGCTGTCGGATTATCGCAGTGTGAAGTCTGCTGTCGGAGTATCGCAGTGTGGAGTCTGCTGTCGGAGAATCACAGTGTGGAGTCTGATTGTCGGAGTATCACAGTGTCGATTCTGCTCTCGGATTATCGCAGTGTGAAGTCTGCTGTCGGAGTATCGCAGTGTGGAGTCTGCTGTCGGAGTATCACAGTGTGGAGTCTGCTGTCGGAGTATCACAGTGTCGAGTCTGCTGTCGGATTATCACAGTGTGGAGTCTGCTGTCGGATTATCGCAGTGTGGAGTCTGCTGTCGGAGTATCACAGTGTGGAGTCTGCTGTTGGAGTATCACAGTGTGGAGTCTGCTGTCGGAGTATCGCAGTGTGGAGTCTGATGTCGGAGTATCACAGTGTGGAGTCTGCTGTTGGAGTATCACAGTGTGGAGTCTGCTGTTGGAGTATCACAGTGTGGAGTCTGCTGTCGGAGTGTCACAGTGTGGAGTCTGCTGTTGGAGTATCACAGTGTCGAGTCTGCTGTCGGAGTGTCACAGTGTGGAGTCTGCTGTCGGAGTATCACAGTGTCGAGACTGCTGTCGGATTATCACAGTGTGGAGTCTGCTGTCGGATTATCGCAGAGTGGAGTCTGCTGTCGGAGTATTACAGTGTGGAGTCTGCTGTCGGAGTATCACAGTGTGGAGTCTGCTGTCGGATTATCACAGTGTGGAGTCTGCTGTCGGAGTATCACAGTGTGGAGTCTGCTGTCGGAGTATCGCAGTGTGGAGTCTGCTGTCGGAGTATCACAGTGTGGAGTCTGCTGTCGGAGTATCACAGTGTCGAGTCTGCTGTCGGATTATCACAGTGTGGAGTCTGCTGTCGGATTATCGCAGTGTGGAGTCTGCTGTCGGAGTATCACAGTGTGGAGTCTGCTGTTGGAGTATCACAGTGTCGAGTCTGCTGTCGGATTATCACAGTGTGGAGTCTGCTGTCGGATTATCGCAGTGTGGAGTCTGCTGTCGGAGTATCACAGTGTGGAGTCTGCTGTTGGAGTATCACAGTGTGGAGTCTGCTGTCGGAGTATCGCAGTGTGGAGTCTGATGTCGGAGTATCACAGTGTGGAGTCTGCTGTTGGAGTATCACAGTGTGGAGTCTGCTGTTGGAGTATCACAGTGTGGAGTCTGCTGTCGGAGTGTCACAGTGTGGAGTCTGCTGTTGGAGTATCACAGTGTCGAGTCTGCTGTCGGAGTGTCACAGTGTGGAGTCTGCTGTCGGAGTATCACAGTGTCGAGACTGCTGTCGGATTATCACAGTGTGGAGTCTGCTGTCGGATTATCGCAGAGTGGAGTCTGCTGTCGGAGTATCACAGTGTGGAGTCTGCTGTCGGAGTATCACAGTGTGGAGTCTGCTGTCGGATTATCACAGTGTGGAGTCTGCTGTCGGAGTATCACAGTGTGGAGTCTGCTGTCGGAGTATCACAGTGTGGAGTCTGCTGTCGGAGTATCACAGTGTGGACTCTGCTGTCGGAGTATCGCAGTGTGGAGTCTGCTGTCGGAGTATCGCAGTGTGGACTCTGCTGTCGGAGTATCGCAGTGTGGAGTCTGCTGTCGGAGTATCGCAGTGTGGAGTCTGCTGTCGGAGTATCGCAGTGTGGAGTCTGCTGTCGGAGTATCGCAGTGTGGACTCTGCTGTCGGAGTATCACAGTGTGGAGTCTGCTGTCGGAGTATCACAGTGTGGACTCTGCTGTCGGAGTATCGCAGTGTGGAGTCTGCTGTCGGAGTATCGCAGTGTGGAGTCTGCTGTCGGAGTATCGCAGTGTGGACTCTGCTGTCGGAGTATCGCAGTGTGGAGTCTGCTGTCGGAGTATCGCAGTGTGGAGTCTGCTGTCGGAGTATCGCAGTGTGGAGTCTGCTGTCGGAGTATCGCAGTGTGGACTCTGCTGTCGGAGTATCACAGTGTGGAGTCTGCTGTCGGAGTATCACAGTGTGGACTCTGCTGTCGGAGTATCGCAGTGTGGAGTCTGCTGTCGGAGTATCGCAGTGTGGAGTCTGCTGTCGGAGTATCGCAGTGTGGACTCTGCTGTCGGAGTATCGCAGTGTGGAGTCTGCTGTCGGAGTATCGCAGTGTGGAGTCTGCTGTCGGAGTATCGCAGTGTGGAGTCTGCTGTCGGAGTATCGCAGTGTGGACTCTGCTGTCGGAGTATCACAGTGTGGAGTCTGCTGTCGGAGTATCACAGTGTGGACTCTGCTGTCGGAGTATCGCAGTGTGGAGTCTGCTGTCGGAGTATCGCAGTGTGGAGTCTGCTGTCGGAGTATCACAGTGTCGAGTCTGCTGTCGGAGTATCACAGTGTGGAGTCTGCTGTCGGAGTATCACAGTGTGGAGTCTGCTGTTGGAGTATCGCAGTGTGGAGTCTGCTGTCGGATTATCACAGTGTGGAGTCTGCTGTCGGAGTATCACAGTGTGGAGTCTGCTGTCGGAGTATCGCAGTGTGGAGTCTGCTGTCGGAGTATCACAGTGTGGAGTCTGCTGTCGGAGTATCACAGTGTCGAGTCTGCTGTCGGATTATCACAGTGTGGAGTCTGCTGTCGGATTATCGCAGTGTGGAGTCTGCTGTCGGAGTATCACAGTGTGGAGTCTGCTGTTGGAGTATCACAGTGTCGAGTCTGCTGTCGGATTATCACAGTGTGGAGTCTGCTGTCGGATTATCGCAGTGTGGAGTCTGCTGTCGGAGTATCACAGTGTGGAGTCTGCTGTTGGAGTATCACAGTGTGGAGTCTGCTGTCGGAGTATCGCAGTGTGGAGTCTGATGTCGGAGTATCACAGTGTGGAGTCTGCTGTTGGAGTATCACAGTGTGGAGTCTGCTGTTGGAGTATCACAGTGTGGAGTCTGCTGTCGGAGTGTCACAGTGTGGAGTCTGCTGTTGGAGTATCACAGTGTCGAGTCTGCTGTCGGAGTGTCACAGTGTGGAGTCTGCTGTCGGAGTATCACAGTGTCGAGACTGCTGTCGGAGTATCACAGTGTGGAGTCTGCTGTCGGAGTATCACAGTGTGGAGTCTGCTGTCGGATTATCACAGTGTGGAGTCTGCTGTCGGAGTATCACAGTGTGGAGTCTGCTGTCGGAGTATCACAGTGTGGAGTCTGCTGTCGGAGTATCACAGTGTGGACTCTGCTGTCGGAGTATCGCAGTGTGGAGTCTGCTGTCGGAGTATCGCAGTGTGGAGTCTGCTGTCGGAGTATCACAGTGTCGAGTCTGCTGTCGGAGTATCACAGTGTGGAGTCTGCTGTTGGAGTATCGCAGTGTGGAGTCTGCTGTCGGAGTATCACAGTGTGGAGTCTGCTGTTGGAGTATCACAGTGTGGAGTCTGCTGTTGGAGTATCACAGTGTGGAGTCTGCTGTCGGAGTGTCACAGTGTGGAGTCTGCTGTTGGAGTATCACAGTGTCGAGTCTGCTGTCGGAGTGTCACAGTGTGGAGTCTGCTGTCGGAGTATCACAGTGTGGAGTCTGCTGTCGGAGTATCGCAGTGTGGAGTCTGCTGTTGGAGTATCACAGTGTGGAGTCTGCTGTCGGAGTATCACAGTGTGGTGTCTGCTGTCGGATTATCACAGTGTGGAGTCTGCTGTCGGATTATCGCAGTGTTGAGTCTGCTGTCGGAGTATCACACTGTGGAGTCTGCTGTCGGAGTATCACAGTGTGGAGTCTGCTGTTGGAGTATCACAGTGTGGAGTCTGCTGTTGGAGTATCACAGTGTGGAGTCTGCTGTTGGAGTATCACAGTGTGGAGTCTGCTGTTGGAGTATCACAGTGTGGAGTCTGCTGTTGGAGTATCACAGTGTGGACTCTGCTGTCGGAGTATCACAGTGTCGAGTCTGCTGTCGGATTATCACAGTGTGGAGTCTGCTGTCGGATTATCACAGTGTGGAGTCTACTGTTGGAGTATCACAGTGTGGAATCTACTGTCGGAGTTCACAGTGTGGAGTCTGCTGTCGGATTATCACAGTGTGGAGTCTGCTGTCGGAGTATCACAGTGTGGAGTCTGCTGTTGGAGTATCACAGTGTGGAGTCTGCTGTCGGAGTATCGCAGTGTGGAGTCTGCTGTTGGAGTATCACAGTGTGGAGTCTGCTGTTGGAGCATCACAGTGTGGATTCTGCTGTCGGAGTATCACAGTGTTTAGTCTGCTGTTGGAGTATCACAGTGTGGAGTCTGCTGTTGGAGTATCACAGTGTGGAGTCTGCTGTTGGAGTATCACAGTGTGGAGTCTGCTGTCGGAGTATCACAGTGTGGAGTCTGCTGTCGGATTATCACAGTGTGGAGTCTGCTGTCGGATTATCGCAGTGTGTAGTCTGCTGTTGGAGTATCACAGTGTGGAGTCTGCTGTCGGATTATCACAGTGTGGAGTCTGCTGTCGGAGTATCACAGTGTGGAGTCTGCTGTCGGAGTATCAAAGTGTGGAGTCTGCTGTCGGAGTATCACAGTGTGGAGTCTGCTGTTGGAGTATCACAGTGTCGAGTCTGCTGTCGGAGTATCACATTGTCGAATCTGCTGTCGGAGTATCACAGTGTCGAGTCTGCTGTCGGATTATCACAGTGTGGAGTCTGCTGTCGGATTATCGCAGTGTGGAGTCTGCTGTCGAGTATCACAGTGTGGAGTCTGCTGTCGGATTATCACAGTGTGGAGTCTGCTGTCGGAGTATCACAGTGTGGAGTCTGCTGTCGGAGTATCACAGTGTGGACTCTGCTGTCGGAGTATCGCAGTGTGGAGTCTGCTGTCGGAGTATCGCAGTGTGGAGTCTGCTGTCGGAGTATCACAGTGTCGAGTCTGCTGTCGGAGTATCACAGTGTGGAGTCTGCTGTTGGAGTATCACAGTGTGGAGTCTGCTGTCGGAGTATCGCAGTGTGGAGTCTGCTGTCGGAGTTTCACAGTGTGGAGTCTGCTGTTGGAGTATCACAGTGTGGAGTCTGCTGTCGGAGTGTCACAATGTGGAGTCTGCTGTCGGAGTATCACAGTGTGGAGTCTACTGTCGGAGTATCGCAGTGTGGAGTCTGCTGTCGGAGTATCACAGTGTCGAGTCTGCTCTCGTAGTATCACAGTGTGGAGTCTGCTGTTGGAGTATCACAGTGTGGAATCTGCTGTCGGAGTATCGCAGTGTGGAGTCTGCTGTTGGAGTATCACAGTGTGGAGTCTGCTGTTGGAGTATCACAGTGTGGAGTCTGCTGTTGGAGTATCACAGTGTGGAGTCTGCTGTTGGAGTATCACAGTGTGGAGTCTGCTGTTGGAGTATCAAAGTGTGGAGTTTGCTGTCAGAGTATCGCAGTGTGGACTCTGCTGTCGGAGTATCACAGTGTCGAGTCTGCTGTCGGAGTATCACAGTGTCGATTCTGCTGTCGGAGTATCACAGTGTCGAGTCTGCTGTCGGATTTTCGCAGTGTGGAGTCTGCTGTCGGATCATCACAGTGTGGAGTCTGCTGTCGGAGTATCACAGTGTCGATTCTGCTGTCGGATTATCGCAGTGTGAAGTCTGCTGTCGGAGTATCGCAGTGTGGAGTCTGCTGTCGGAGAATCACAGTGTGGAGTCTGCTGTCGGAGTATCACAGTGTCGATTCTGCTGTCGGATTATCGCAGTGTGAAGTCTGCTGTCGGAGTATCGCAGTGTGGTGTCTGCTGTCGGAGTATCACAGTGTGGAGTCTGCTGTCGGAGTATCACAGTGTCGAGTCTGCTGTCGGATTATCACAGTGTGGAGTCTGCTGTCGGATTATCGCAGTGTGGAGTCTGCTGTTGGATTATCACAGTGTGGAGTCTGCTGTCGGAGTATCACAGTGTGGAGTCTGCTGTCGGAGTATCACAGTGTGGACTCTGCTGTCGGAGTATCGCAGTGTGGAGTCTGCTGTCGGAGTATCGCAGTGTGGAGTCTGCTGTCGGAGTATCACAGTGTCGAGTCTGCTGTCGGAGTATCACAGTGTGGAGTCTGCTGTTGGAGTATCACAGTGTGGAGTCTGCTGTCGGAGTATCGCAGTGTGGAGTCTGCTGTCGGAGTATCACAGTGTGGAGTCTGCTGTTGGAGTATCACAGTGTGGAGTCTGCTGTTGGAGTATCACAGTTTGGAGTCTGCTGTCGGAGTATCGCAGTGTGGACTCTGCTGTCGGAGTATCGCAGTGTGGAGTCTGCTGTTGGAGTATCACAGTGTGGAGTCTGATGTTGGAGTATCACAGTGTGGAGTCTGCTGTTGGAGTATCACAGTGTGGAGTCTGCTGTTGGAGTATCACAGTGTGGAGTCTGCTGTTGGAGTATCAAAGTGTGGAGTCTGCTGTCGGAGTATCGCAGTGTGGACTCTGCTGTCGGAGTATCACAGTGTCGAGTCTGCTGTCGGAGTATCACAGTGTCGATTCTGCTGTCGGAGTATCACAGTGTCGAGTCTGCTGTCGGATTTTCGCAGTGTGGAGTCTGCTGTCGGATTATCACAGTGTGGAGTCTGCTGTCGGAGTATCACAGTGTCGATTCTGCTGTCGGATTATCGCAGTGTGAAGTCTGCTGTCGGAGTATCGCAGTGTGGAGTCTGCTGTCGGAGAATCACAGTGTGGAGTCTGCTGTCGGAGTATCACAGTGTCAATTCTGCTGTCGGATTATCGCAGTGTGAAGTCTGCTGTCGGAGTATCGCAGTGTGGAGTCTGCTGTCGGAGTATCACAGTGTGGAGTCTGCTGTCGGAGTATCACAGTGTCGAGTCTGCTGTCGGATTATCACAGTGTGGAGTCTGCTGTCGGATTATCGCAGTGTGGAGTCTGCTGTCGGAGTATCACAGTGTGGAGTCTGCTGTCGGATTATCACAGTGTGGAGTCTGCTGTCGGAGTATCACAGTGTGGAGTCTGCTGTCGGATTATCACAGTGTGGAGTCTGCTGTCGGAGTATCACAGTGTGGAGTCTGCTGTCGGAGTATCACAGTGTGGACTCTGCTGTCGGAGTATCGCAGTGTGGAGTCTGCTGTCGGAGTATCGCAGTGTGGAGTCTGCTGTTGGAGTATCACAGTGTGGAGTCTGCTGTCGGAGTATCGCAGTGTGGAGTCTGCTGTCGGAGTATCACAGTGTGGAGTCTGCTGTTGGAGTATCACAGTGTGGAGTCTGCTGTTGGAGTATCACAGTGTGGAGTCTGCTGTCGGAGTGTCACAGTGTGGAGTCTGCTGTTGGAGTATCACAGTGTCGAGTCTGCTGTCGGAGTGTCACAGTGTGGAGTCTGCTGTCGGAGTATCACAGTGTGGAGTCTGCTGTCGGAGTATCGCAGTGTGGAGTCTGCTGTCGGAGTATCACAGTGTGGAGTCTGCTGTCGGAGTATCGCAGTGTGGAGTCTGCTGTCGGAGTATCACAGTGTCGAGTCTGCTGTCGGAGTATCACAGTGTGGAGTCTGCTGTTGGAGTATCAGTGTGGAGTCTGCTGTTGGAGTATCACATTGTGGAGTCTGCTGTCGGAGTATCACAGTGTGGTGTCTGCTGTCGGATTATCACAGTGTGGAGTCTGCTGTCGGATTATCACAGTGTGGAGTCTGCTGTCGGAGTATCAGAGTGTCGATTCTGCTGTCGGAGTATCACAGTGTCGAGTCTGCTGTCGGATTTTCGCAGTGTGGAGTCTGCTGTCGGATTATCACAGTGTGGAGTCTGCTGTCGGAGTATCACAGTGTCGATTCTGCTGTCGGATTATCGCAGTGTGAAGTCTGCTGTCGGAGTATCGCAGTGTGGAGTCTGCTGTCGGAGAATCACAGTGTGGAGTCTGCTGTCGGAGTATCACAGTGTCGATTCTGCTGTCGGATTATCGCAGTGTGAAGTCTGCTGTCGGAGTATCGCAGTGTGGAGTCTGCTGTCGGAGTATCACAGTGTGGAGTCTGCTGTCGGAGTATCACAGTGTCGAGACTGCTGTCGGATTATCACAGTGTGGAGTCTGCTGTCGGATTATCGCAGTGTGGAGTCTGCTGTCGGAGTATCACAGTGTGGAGTCTGCTGTCGGATTATCACAGTGTGGAGTCTGCTGTCGGAGTATCACAGTGTGGAGTCTGCTGTCGGATTATCACAGTGTGGAGTCTGCTGTCGGAGTATCACAGTGTGGAGTCTTCTGTCGGAGTATCACAGTGTGGACTCTGCTGTCGGAGTATCGCAGTGTGGAGTCTGCTGTCGGAGTATAGCAGTGTGGAGTTTGCTGTCGGAGTATCACAGTGTCGAGTCTGCTGTGGGAGTATCACAGTGTGGAGTCTGCTGTTGGAGTATCACAGTGTGGAGTCTGCTGTCGGAGTATCGCAGTGTGGAGTCTGCTGTCGGAGTATCACAGTGTGGAGTCTGCTGTTGGAGTATCACAGTGTGGAGTCTGCTGTTGGAGTATCACAGTGTGGAGTCTGCTGTCGGAGTGTCACAGTGTGGAGTCTGCTGTTGGAGTATCACAGTGTCGAGTCTGCTGTCGGAGTGTCACAGTGTGGAGTCTGCTGTCGGAGTATCACAGTGTCGAGACTGCTGTCGGATTATCACAGTGTGGAGTCTGCTGTCGGATTATCGCAGAGTGGAGTCTGCTGTCGGAGTATCACAGTGTGGAGTCTGCTGTTGGAGTATCACAGTGTGGAGTCTGCTGTTGGAGTATCACAGTGTGGAGTCTGCTGTCGGAGTGTCACAGTGTGGAGTCTGCTGTTGGAGTATCACAGTGTCGAGTCTGCTGTCGGAGTGTCACAGTGTGGAGTCTGCTGTCGGAGTATCACAGTGTGGAGTCTGCTCTCGGAGTATCGCAGTGTGGAGTCTGCTGTCGGAGTATCACAGTGTGGAGTCTGCTGTCGGAGTATCGCAGTGTGGAGTCTGCTGTCGGAGTATCACAGTGTCGAGTCTGCTGTCGGAGTATCACAGTGTGGAGTCTGCTGTTGGAGTATCAGTGTGGAGTCTGCTGTTGGAGTATCACATTGTGGAGTCTGCTGTCGGAGTATCATAGTGTGGTGTCTGCTGTCGGATTATCACAGTGTGGAGTCTGCTCTCGGATTATCACAGTGTGGAGTCTGCTGTCGGAGTATCACAGTGTCGATTCTGCTGTCGGAGTATCACAGTGTCGAGTCTGCTGTCGGATTTTCGCAGTGTGGAGTCTGCTGTCGGATTATCACAGTGTGGAGTCTGCTGTCGGAGTATCACAGTGTCGATTCTGCTGTCGGATTATCGCAGTGTGAAGTCTGCTGTCGGAGTATCGCAGTGTGGAGTCTGCTGTCGGAGAATCACAGTGTGGAGTCTGCTGTCGGAGTATCACAGTGTCGATTCTGCTGTCGGATTATCGCAGTGTGAAGTCTGCTGTCGGAGTATCGCAGTGTGGAGTCTGCTGTCGGAGTATCACAGTGTGGAGTCTGCTGTCGGAGTATCACAGTGTCGAGACTGCTGTCGGATTATCACAGTGTGGAGTCTGCTGTCGGATTATCGCAGTGTGGAGTCTGCTGTCGGAGTATCACAGTGTGGAGTCTGCTGTCGGATTATCACAGTGTGGAGTCTGCTGTCGGAGTATCACAGTGTGGAGTCTGCTGTCGGATTATCACAGTGTGGAGTCTGCTGTCGGAGTATCACAGTGTGGAGTCTTCTGTCGGAGTATCACAGTGTGGACTCTGCTGTCGGAGTATCGCAGTGTGGAGTCTGCTGTCGGAGTATCGCAGTGTGGAGTCTGCTGTCGGAGTATCACAGTGTCGAGTCTGCTGTCGGAGTATCACAGTGTGGAGTCTGCTGTTGGAGTATCACAGTGTGGAGTCTGCTGTCGGAGTATCGCAGTGTGGAGTCTGCTGTCGGAGTATCACAGTGTGGAGTCTGCTGTTGGAGTATCACAGTGTGGAGTCTGCTGTTGGAGTATCACAGTGTGGAGTCTGCTGTCGGAGTGTCACAGTGTGGAGTCTGCTGTTGGAGTATCACAGTGTCGAGTCTGCTGTCGGAGTGTCACAGTGTGGAGTCTGCTGTCGGAGTATCACAGTGTCGAGACTGCTGTCGGATTATCACAGTGTGGAGTCTGCTGTCGGATTATCGCAGAGTGGAGTCTGCTGTCGGAGTATCACAGTGTGGAGTCTGCTGTCGGATTATCACAGTGTGGAGTCTGCTGTCGGAGTATCACAGTGTGGAGTCTGCTGTCGGATTATCACAGTGTGGAGTCTGCTGTCGGAGTATCACAGTGTGGAGTCTGCTGTCGGAGTATCACAGTGTGGACTCTGCTGTCGGAGTATCGCAGTGTGGAGTCTGCTGTCGGAGTATCGCAGTGTGGAGTCTGCTGTCGGAGTATAACAGTGTCGAGTCTGCTGTCGGAGTATCACAGTGTGGAGTCTGCTGTTGGAGTATCACAGTGTGGAGTCTGCTGTCGGAGTATCGCAGTGTGGAGTCTGCTGTCGGAGTATCACAGTGTGGAGTCTGCTGTTGGAGTATCACAGTGTGGAGTCTGCTGTTGGAGTATCACAGTGTGGAGTCTGCTGTCGGAGTGTCACAGTGTGGAGTCTGCTGTTGGAGTATCACAGTGTCGAGTCTGCTGTCGGAGTGTCACAGTGTGGAGTCTGCTGTCGGAGTATCACAGTGTGGAGTCTGCTGTCGGAGTATCGCAGTGTGGAGTCTGCTGTCGGAGTATCACAGTGTGGAGTCTGCTGTCGGAGTATCGCAGTGTGGAGTCTGCTGTCGGAGTATCACAGTGTCGAGTCTGCTGTCGGAGTATCACAGTGTGGAGTCTGCTGTTGGAGTATCAGTGTGGAGTCTGCTGTTGGAGTATCATATTGTGGAGTCTGCTGTCGGAGTATCACAGTGTGGTGTCTGCTGTCGGATTATCACAGTGTGGAGTCTGCTGTCGGATTATCACAGTGTGGAGTCTGCTGTCGGAGTATCACAGTGTCGATTCTGCTGTCGGAGTATCACAGTGTCGAGTCTGCTGTCGGATTTTCGCAGTGTGGAGTCTGCTGTCGGATTATCACAGTGTGGAGTCTGCTGTCGGAGTATCACAGTGTCGATTCTGCTGTCGGATTATCGCAGTGTGAAGTCTGCTGTCGGAGTATCGCAGTGTGGAGTCTGCTGTCGGAGAATCACAGTGTGGAGTCTGCTGTCGGAGTATCACAGTGTCGATTCTGCTGTCGGATTATCGCAGTGTGAAGTCTGCTGTCGGAGTATCGCAGTGTGGAGTCTGCTGTCGGAGTATCACAGTGTGGAGTCTGCTGTCGGAGTATCACAGTGTCGAGACTGCTGTCGGATTATCACAGTGTGGAGTCTGCTGTCGGATTATCGCAGTGTGGAGTCTGCTGTCGGAGTATCACAGTGTGGAGTCTGCTGTCGGATTATCACAGTGTGGAGTCTGCTGTCGGAGTATCACAGTGTGGAGTCTGCTGTCGGATTATCACAGTGTGGAGTCTGCTGTCGGAGTATCACAGTGTGGAGTCTTCTGTCGGAGTATCACAGTGTGGACTCTGCTGTCGGAGTATCGCAGTGTGGAGTCTGCTGTCGGAGTATCGCAGTGTGGAGTCTGCTGTCGGAGTATCACAGTGTCGAGTCTGCTGTCGGAGTATCACAGTGTGGAGTCTGCTGTTGGAGTATCACAGTGTGGAGTCTGCTGTCGGAGTATCGCAGTGTGGAGTCTGCTGTCGGAGTATCACAGTGTGGAGTCTGCTGTTGGAGTATCACAGTGTGGAGTCTGCTGTTGGAGTATCACAGTGTGGAGTCTGCTGTCGGAGTGTCACAGTGTGGAGTCTGCTGTTGGAGTATCACAGTGTCGAGTCTGCTGTCGGAGTGTCACAGTGTGGAGTCTGCTGTCGGAGTATCACAGTGTCGAGACTGCTGTCGGATTATCACAGTGTGGAGTCTGCTGTCGGATTATCGCAGAGTGGAGTCTGCTGTCGGAGTATCACAGTGTGGAGTCTGCTGTCGGATTATCACAGTGTGGAGTCTGCTGTCGGAGTATCACAGTGTGGAGTCTGCTGTCGGATTATCACAGTGTGGAGTCTGCTGTCGGAGTATCACAGTGTGGAGTCTGCTGTCGGAGTATCACAGTGTGGACTCTGCTGTCGGAGTATCGCAGTGTGGAGTCTGCTGTCGGAGTATCGCAGTGTGGAGTCTGCTGTCGGAGTATAACAGTGTCGAGTCTGCTGTCGGAGTATCACAGTGTGGAGTCTGCTGTTGGAGTATCACAGTGTGGAGTCTGCTGTCGGAGTATCGCAGTGTGGAGTCTGCTGTCGGAGTATCACAGTGTGGAGTCTGCTGTTGGAGTATCACAGTGTGGAGTCTGCTGTTGGAGTATCACAGTGTGGAGTCTGCTGTCGGAGTGTCACAGTGTGGAGTCTGCTGTTGGAGTATCACAGTGTCGAGTCTGCTGTCGGAGTGTCACAGTGTGGAGTCTGCTGTCGGAGTATCACAGTGTGGAGTCGTTGTCGGAGTATCGCAGTGTGGAGTCTGCTGTCGGAGTATCACAGTGTCGAGTCTGCTGTCGGAGTATCACAGTGTGGAGTCTGCTGTTGGAGTATCACAGTGTGGAGTCTGCTGTTGGAGTATCACAGTGTGGAGTCTGCTGTCGGAGTATCACAGTGTGGTGTCTGCTGTCGGATTATCACAGTGTGGAGTCTGCTGTCGGATTATCGCAGTGTTGAGTCTGCTGTCGGAGTATCACACTGTGGAGTCTGCTGTCGGAGTATCACAGTGTGGAGTCTGCTGTTGGAGTATCACAGTGTGGAGTCTGCTGTTGGAGTATCACAGTGTGGAGTCTGCTGTTGGAGTATCACAGTGTGGAGTCTGCTGTTGGAGTATCACAGTGTGGAGTCTGCTGTTGGAGTATCACAGTGTGGAGTCTGCTGTCGGAGTATCGCAGTGTGGACTCTGCTGTCGGAGTATCACAGTGTCGAGTCTGCTGTCGGAGTATCACAGTGTCGAATCTGCTGTCGGAGTATCACAGTGTCCAGTCTGCTGTCGGATTATCACAGTGTGGAGTCTGCTGTCGGATTATCGCAGTGTGGAGTCTGCTGTCGGAGTATCACAGTGTGGAGTCTGCTGTCGGATTATCACAGTGTGGAGTCTGCTGTCGGAGTATCACAGTGTGGAGTCTGCTGTCGGATTATCACAGTGTGGAGTCTGCTGTCGGAGTATCACAGTGTGGAGTCTGCTGTCGGAGTATCGCAGTGTGGAGTCTGCTGTCGGAGTATCACAGTGTGGAGTCTGCTGTCGGAGTATCACAGTGTGGAGTCTGCTGTCGGAGTATCGCAGTGTGGAGTCTGCTGTCGGAGTATCACAGTGTGGAGTCTGCTGTTGGAGTATCACAGTGTGGAGTCTGCTGTTGGAGTATCACAGTGTGGAGTCTGCTGTCGGAGTGTCACAGTGTGGAGTCTGCTGTTGGAGTATCACAGTGTCGAGTCTGCTGTCGGAGTGTCACAGTGTGGAGTCTGCTGTCGGAGTATCACAGTGTAGAGTCTGCTGTCGGAGTATCGCAGTGTGGAGTCTGCTGTCGGAGTATCACAGTGTCGAGTCTGCTCTCGGAGTATCACAGTGTGGAGTCTGCTGTTGGAGTATCACAGTGTGGAATCTGCTGTCGGAGTATCGCAGTGTGGAGTCTGCTGTTGGAGTATCACAGTGTGGAGTCTGCTGTTGGAGTATCACAGTGTGGAGTCTGCTGTTGGAGTATCACAGTGTGGAGTCTGCTGTTGGAGTATCACAGTGTGGAGTCTGCTGTTGGAGTATCAAAGTGTGGAGTCTGCTGTCGGAGTATCAAAGTGTGGAGTCTGCTGTCGGAGTATCACAGTGTCGAGTCTGCTGTCGGAGTATCACAGTGTCGATTCTGCTGTCGGAGTATCACAGTGTCGAGTCTGCTGTCGGATTTTCGCAGTGTGGAGTCTGCTGTCGGATTATCACAGTGTGGAGTCTGCTGTCGGAGTATCACAGTGTCGATTCTGCTGTCGGATTATCGCAGTGTGAAGTCTGCTGTCGGAGTATCGCAGTGTGGAGTCTGCTGTCGGAGAATCACAGTGTGGAGTCTGCTGTCGGAGTATCACAGTGTCGATTCTGCTGTCGGATTATCGCAGTGTGAAGTCTGCTGTCGGAGTATCACAGTGTGGACTCTGCTGTCGGAGTATCGCAGTGTGGAGTCTGCTGTCGGAGTATCGCAGTGTGGAGTCTGCTGTCGGAGTATCACAGTGTCGAGTCTGCTGTCGGAGTATCACAGTGTGGAGTCTGCTGTTGGAGTATCACAGTGTGGAGTCTGCTGTCGGAGTATCGCAGTGTGGAGTCTGCTGTCGGAGTATCACAGTGTGGAGTCTGCTGTTGGAGTATCACAGTGTGGAGTCTGCTGTTGGAGTATCACAGTGTGGAGTCTGCTGTCGGAGTGTCAAAGTGTGGAGTCTGCTGTTGGAGTATCACAGTGTGGAGTCTGCTGTTGGAGTATCACAGTGTGGAGTCTGCTGTTGGAGTATCAAAGTGTGGAGTCTGCTGTCGGAGTATCGCAGTATGGACTCTGCTGTCGGAGTATCACAGTGTCGAGTTTGCTGTCGGAGTATCACAGTGTCGATTCTGCTGTCGGAGTATCACAGTGTCGAGTCTGCTGTCGGATTTTCGCAGTGTGGAGTCTGCTGTCGGAGTATCACAGTGTGGAGTCTGCTGTTGGAGTATCACAGTGTGGAGTCTGCTGTTGGAGTATCACAGTGTGGAGTCTGCTGTTGGAGTATCACAGTGTGGAGTCTGCTGTTGGAGTATCACAGTGTGGAGTCTGGTGTTGGAGTATCACAGTGTGGAGTCTGCTGTTGGAGTATCAAAGTGTGGAGTCTGCTGTCGGAGTATCGCAGTATGGACTCTGCTGTCGGAGTATCACAGTGTCGAGTCTGCTGTCGGAGTATCACAGTGTGGAGTCTGCTGTCGGAGTATCACAGTGTCGATTCTGCTGTCGGATTATCGCAGTGTGAAGTCTGCTGTCGGAGTATCGCAGTGTGGAGTCTGCTGTCGGAGAATCACAGTGTGGAGTCTGCTTTCGGAGTATCACAGTGTCGATTCTGCTGTCGGATTATCACAGTGTGAAGTCTGCTGTCGGAGTATCGCAGTGTGGAGTCTGCTGTCGGAGTATCACAGTGTGGAGTCTGCTGTCGGAGTATCACAGTGTGGAGTCTGCTGTCGGATTATCACAGTGTGGAGTCTGCTGTCGGAGTATCACAGTGTGGAGTCTTCTGTCGGAGTATCACAGTGTGGACTCTGCTGTCGGAGTATCGCAGTGTGGAGTCTGCTGTCGGAGTATCGCAGTGTGGAGTCTGCTGTCGGAGTATCACAGTGTCGAGTCTGCTGTCGGAGTATCACAGTGTGGAGTCTGCTGTTGGAGTATCACAGTGTGGAGTCTGCTGTCGGAGTATCGCAGTGTGGAGTCTGCTGTCGGAGTATCACAGTGTGGAGTCTGCTGTTGGAGTATCACAGTGTGGAGTCTGCTGTTGGAGTATCACAGTGTGGAGTCTGCTGTCGGAGTGTCACAGTGTGGAGTCTGCTGTTGGAGTATCACAGTGTCGAGTCTGCTGTCGGAGTGTCACAGTGTGGAGTCTGCTGTCGGAGTATC
Organism: Lampetra fluviatilis; assembly: GCF_964198595.1. NCBI lineage: Eukaryota > Metazoa > Chordata > Hyperoartia > Petromyzontiformes > Petromyzontidae > Lampetra > Lampetra fluviatilis. Next base: position 12,522,387 of record NC_136303.1, on the reverse strand, counting down.
ACAGTGTCGAGACTGCTGTCGGATTATCACAGTGTGGAGTCTGCTGTCGGATTATCGCAGAGTGGAGTCTGCTGTCGGAGTATCACAGTGTGGAGTCTGCTGTCGGATTATCACAGTGTGGAGTCTGCTGTCGGAGTATCACAGTGTGGAGTCTGCTGTCGGATTATCACAGTGTGGAGTCTGCTGTCGGAGTATCACAGTGTGGAGTCTGCTGTCGGAGTATCACAGTGTGGACTCTGCTGTCGGAGTATCGCAGTGTGGAGTCTGCTGTCGGAGTATCGCAGTGTGGAGTCTGCTGTCGGAGTATAACAGTGTCGAGTCTGCTGTCGGAGTATCACAGTGTGGAGTCTGCTGTTGGAGTATCACAGTGTGGAGTCTGCTGTCGGAGTATCGCAGTGTGGAGTCTGCTGTCGGAGTATCACAGTGTGGAGTCTGCTGTTGGAGTATCACAGTGTGGAGTCTGCTGTTGGAGTATCACAGTGTGGAGTCTGCTGTCGCAGTGTCAGAGTGTGGAGTCTGCTGTTGGAGTATCACAGTGTCGAGTTCGCTGTCGGAGTGTCACAGTGTGGAGTCTGCTGTCGGAGTATCACAGTGTGGAGTCGTTGTCGGAGTATCGCAGTGTGGAGTCTGCTGTCGGAGTATCACAGTGTCGAGTCTGCTGTCGGAGTATCACAGTGTGGAGTCTGCTGTTGGAGTATCACAGTGTGGAGTCTGCTGTTGGAGTATCACAGTGTGGAGTCTGCTGTCGGAGTATCACAGTGTGGTGTCTGCTGTCGGATTATCACAGTGTGGAGTCTGCTGTCGGATTATCGCAGTGTTGAGTCTGCTGTCGGAGTATCACACTGTGGAGTCTGCTGTCGGAGTATCACAGTGTGGAGTCTGCTGTTGGAGTATCACAGTGTGGAGTCTGCTGTTGGAGTATCACAGTGTGGAGTCTGCTGTTGGAGTATCACAGTGTGGAGTCTGCTGTTGGAGTATCACAGTGTGGAGTCTGCTGTTGGAGTATCACAGTGTGGAGTCTGCAGTCGGAGTATCGCAGTGTGGACTCTGCTGTCGGAGTATCACAGTGTCGAGTCTGCTGTCGGAGTATCACAGTGTCGAATCTGCTGTCGGAGTATCACAGTGTCCAGTCTGCTGTCGGATTATCACAGTGTGGAGTCTGCTGTCGGATTATCGCAGTGTGGAGTCTGCTGTCGGAGTATCACAGTGTGGAGTCTGCTGTCGGATTATCACAGTGTGGAGTCTGCTGTCGGAGTATCACAGTGTGGAGTCTGCTGTCGGATTATCACAGTGTGGAGTCTGCTGTCGGAGTATCACAGTGTGGAGTCTGCTGTCGGAGTATCACAGTGTGGACTCTGCTGTCGGAGTATCGCAGTGTGGAGTCTGCTGTCGGAGTATCGCAGTGTGGAGTCTGCTGTCGGAGTATCACAGTGTGGAGTCTGCTGTCGGAGTATCACAGTGTGGAGTCTGCTGTCGGAGTATCGCAGTGTGGAGTCTGCTGTCGGAGTATCACAGTGTGGAGTCTGCTGTTGGAGTATCACAGTGTGGAGTCTGCTGTTGGAGTATCACAGTGTGGAGTCTGCTGTCGGAGTGTCACAGTGTGGAGTCTGCTGTTGGAGTATCACAGTGTCGAGTCTGCTGTCGGAGTGTCACAGTGTGGAGTCTGCTGTCGGAGTATCACAGTGTAGAGTCTGCTGTCGGAGTATCGCAGTGTGGAGTCTGCTGTCGGAGTATCACAGTGTCGAGTCTGCTCTCGGAGTATCACAGTGTGGAGTCTGCTGTTGGAGTATCACAGTGTGGAATCTGCTGTCGGAGTATCGCAGTGTGGAGTCTGCTGTTGGAGTATCACAGTGTGGAGTCTGCTGTTGGAGTATCACAGTGTGGAGTCTGCTGTTGGAGTATCACAGTGTGGAGTCTGCTGTTGGAGTATCACAGTGTGGAGTCTGCTGTTGGAGTATCAAAGTGTGGAGTCTGCTGTCGGAGTATCAAAGTGTGGAGTCTGCTGTCGGAGTATCACAGTGTCGAGTCTGCTGTCGGAGTATCACAGTGTCGATTCTGCTGTCGGAGTATCACAGTGTCGAGTCTGCTGTCGGATTTTCGCAGTGTGGAGTCTGCTGTCGGATTATCACAGTGTGGAGTCTGCTGTCGGAGTATCACAGTGTCGATTCTGCTGTCGGATTATCGCAGTGTGAAGTCTGCTGTCGGAGTATCGCAGTGTGGAGTCTGCTGTCGGAGAATCACAGTGTGGAGTCTGCTGTCGGAGTATCACAGTGTCGATTCTGCTGTCGGATTATCGCAGTGTGAAGTCTGCTGTCGGAGTATCACAGTGTGGACTCTGCTGTCGGAGTATCGCAGTGTGGAGTCTGCTGTCGGAGTATCGCAGTGTGGAGTCTGCTGTCGGAGTATCACAGTGTCGAGTCTGCTGTCGGAGTATCACAGTGTGGAGTCTGCTGTTGGAGTATCACAGTGTGGAGTCTGCTGTCGGAGTATCGCAGTGTGGAGTCTGCTGTCGGAGTATCACAGTGTGGAGTCTGCTGTTGGAGTATCACAGTGTGGAGTCTGCTGTTGGAGTATCACAGTGTGGAGTCTGCTGTCGGAGTGTCAAAGTGTGGAGTCTGCTGTTGGAGTATCACAGTGTGGAGTCTGCTGTTGGAGTATCACAGTGTGGAGTCTGCTGTTGGAGTATCAAAGTGTGGAGTCTGCTGTCGGAGTATCGCAGTATGGACTCTGCTGTCGGAGTATCACAGTGTCGAGTTTGCTGTCGGAGTATCACAGTGTCGATTCTGCTGTCGGAGTATCACAGTGTCGAGTCTGCTGTCGGATTTTCGCAGTGTGGAGTCTGCTGTCGGAGTATCACAGTGTGGAGTCTGCTGTTGGAGTATCACAGTGTGGAGTCTGCTGTTGGAGTATCACAGTGTGGAGTCTGCTGTTGGAGTATCACAGTGTGGAGTCTGCTGTTGGAGTATCACAGTGTGGAGTCTGGTGTTGGAGTATCACAGTGTGGAGTCTGCTGTTGGAGTATCAAAGTGTGGAGTCTGCTGTCGGAGTATCGCAGTATGGACTCTGCTGTCGGAGTATCACAGTGTCGAGTCTGCTGTCGGAGTATCACAGTGTGGAGTCTGCTGTCGGAGTATCACAGTGTCGATTCTGCTGTCGGATTATCGCAGTGTGAAGTCTGCTGTCGGAGTATCGCAGTGTGGAGTCTGCTGTCGGAGAATCACAGTGTGGAGTCTGCTTTCGGAGTATCACAGTGTCGATTTTGCTGTCGGATTATCACAGTGTGAAGTCTGCTGTCGGAGTATCGCAGTGTGGAGTCTGCTGTCGGAGTATCACAGTGTGGAGTCTGCTGTCGGAGTATCACAGTGTGGAGTCTACTGTTGGAGTATCACAGTGTGGAATCTGCTGTCGGAGTATCGCAGTGTGGAGTCTGCTGTTGGAGTATCACAGTGTGGAGTCTGCTGTTGGAGTATCACAGTGTGGAGTCTGCTGTTGGAGTATCACAGTGTGGAGTCTGCTGTTGGAGTATCACAGTGTGGAGTCTGCTGTTGGAGTATCAAAGTGTGGAGTCTGCTGTCGGAGTATCGCAGTATGGACTCTGCTGTCGGAGTATCACATTGTCGAGTCTGCTGTCGGAGTATCACAGTGTCGATTCTGCTGTCGGAGTATCACAGTGTCGAGTCTGCTGTCGGATTTTCGCAGTGTGGAGTCTGCTGTCGGATTATCACAGTGTGGAGTCTGCTGTCGGAGTATCACAGTGTCGATTCTGCTGTCGGATTATCGCAGTGTGAAGTCTGCTGTCGGAGTATCGCAGTGTGGAGTCTGCTGTCGGAGAATCACAGTGTGGAGTCTGCTGTCGGAGTATCACAGTGTCGATTCTGCTGTCGGATTATCGCAGTGTGAAGTCTGCTGTCGGAGTATCGCAGTGTGGAGTCTGCTGTCGGAGTATCACAGTGTGGAGTCTGCTGTCGGAGTATCACAGTGTCGAGTCTGCTGTCGGATTATTACAGTGTGGAGTCTGCTGTCGGATTATCGCAGTGTGGAGTCTGCTGTCGGAGTATCACAGTGTGGAGTCTGCTGTCGGATTATCACAGTGTGGAGTCTGCTGTCGGATTATCACAGTGTGGAGTCTGCTGTCGGAGTATCACAGTGTGGAGTCTGCTGTCGGAGTATCACAGTGTGGACTCTGCTGTCGGAGTATCGCAGTGTGGAGTCTGCTGTCGGAGTATCGCAGTGTGGAGTCTGCTGTCGGAGTATCGCAGTGTGGAGTCTGCTGTCGGAGTATCACAGTGTGGAGTCTGCTGTTGGAGTATCACAGTGTGGAGTCTGCTGTTGGAGTATCACAGTGTGGAGTCTGCTGTCGGAGTGTCACAGTGTGGAGTCTGCTGTTGGAGTATCACAGTGTCGAGTCTGCTGTCGGAGTGTCACAGTGTGGAGTCTGCTGTCGGAGTATCACAGTGTCGAGTCTGCTCTCGGAGTATCACAGTGTGGAGTCTGCTGTTGGAGTATCACAGTGTGGAGTCTGCTGTCGGAGTATCACAGTGTGGAGTCTGCTGTTGGAGTATCACAGTGTGGAGTCTGCTTTTGGAGTATCACAGTGTGGAGTCTGCTGTCGGATTATCACAGTGTGGAGTCTGCTGTCGGAGTATCACAGTGTGGAGTCTGCTGTCGGAATATCACAGTGTGGAGTCTGCTGTCGGAGTATCACAGTGTGGAGTCTGCTGTCGGAGTATCACAGTGTGGACTCTGCTGTCGGAGTATCGCAGTGTGGAGTCTGCTGTCGAAGTATCGCAGTGTGGAGTCTGCTGTTGGAGTATCACAGTGTGGAGTCTGCTGTTGGAGTATCACAGTGTGGAGTCTGGTGTTGGAGTATCACAGTGTGGAGTCTGCTGTTGGAGTATCAAAGTGTGGAGTCTGCTGTCGGAGTATCGCAGTATGGACTCTGCTGTCGGAGTATCACAGTGTCGAGTCTGCTGTCGGAGTATCACAGTGTGGAGTCTGCTGTCGGAGTATCACAGTGTCGATTCTGCTGTCGGATTATCGCAGTGTGAAGTCTGCTGTCGGAGTATCGCAGTGTGGAGTCTGCTGTCGGAGAATCACAGTGTGGAGTCTGCTTTCGGAGTATCACAGTGTCGATTCTGCTGTCGGATTATCACAGTGTGAAGTCTGCTGTCGGAGTATCGCATTGTGGAGTCTGCTGTCGGAGTATCACAGTGTGGAGTCTGCTGTCGGAGTATCACAGTGTGGAGTCTACTGTTGGAGTATCACAGTGTGGAATCTGCTGTCGGAGTATCGCAGTGTGGAGTCTGCTGTTGGAGTATCACAGTGTGGAGTCTGCTGTTGGAGTATCACAGTGTGGAGTCTGCTGTTGGAGTATCACAGTGTGGAGTCTGCTGTTGGAGTATCACAGTGTGGAGTCTGCTGTTGGAGTATCAAAGTGTGGAGTCTGCTGTCGGAGTATCGCAGTATGGACTCTGCTGTCGGAGTATCACATTGTCGAGTCTGCTGTCGGAGTATCACAGTGTCGATTCTGCTGTCGGAGTATCACAGTGTCGAGTCTGCTGTCGGATTTTCGCAGTGTGGAGTCTGCTGTCGGATTATCACAGTGTGGAGTCTGCTGTCGGAGTATCACAGTGTCGATTCTGCTGTCGGATTATCGCAGTGTAAAGTCTGCTGTCGGAGTATCGCAGTGTGGAGTCTGCTGTCGGAGAATCACAGTGTGGAGTCTGCTGTCGGAGTATCACAGTGTCGATTCTGCTGTCGGATTATCGCAGTGTGAAGTCTGCTGTCGGAGTATCGCAGTGTGGAGTCTGCTGTCGGAGTATCACAGTGTGGAGTCTGCTGTCGGAGTATCACAGTGTCGAGTCTGCTGTCGGATTATTACAGTGTGGAGTCTGCTGTCGGATTATCGCAGTGTGGAGTCTGCTGTCGGAGTATCACAGTGTGGAGTCTGCTGTCGGATTATCACAGTGTGGAGTCTGCTGTCGGATTATCACAGTGTGGAGTCTGCTGTCGGAGTATCACAGTGTGGAGTCTGCTGTCGGAGTATCACAGTGTGGACTCTGCTGTCGGAGTATCGCAGTGTGGAGTCTGCTGTCGGAGTATCGCAGTGTGGAGTCTGCTGTCGGAGTATCACAGTGTCGAGTCTGCTGTCGGAGTATCACAGTGTGGAGTCTGCTGTTGGAGTATCACAGTGTGGAGTCTGCTGTCGGAGTATCGCAGTGTGGAGTCTGCTGTCGGAGTATCACAGTGTGGAGTCTGCTGTTGGAGTATCACAGTGTGGAGTCTGCTGTTGGAGTATCACAGTGTGGAGTCTGCTGTCGGAGTGTCACAGTGTGGAGTCTGCTGTTGGAGTATCACAGTGTCGAGTCTGCTGTCGGAGTGTCACAGTGTGGAGTCTGCTGTCGGAGTATCACAGTGTCGAGTCTGCTCTCGGAGTATCACAGTGTGGAGTCTGCTGTTGGAGTATCACAGTGTGGAGTCTGCTGTCGGAGTATCACAGTGTGGAGTCTGCTGTTGGAGTATCACAGTGTGGAGTCTGCTTTTGGAGTATCACAGTGTAGAGTCTGCTGTCGGATTATCACAGTGTGGAGTCTGCTGTCGGAGTATCACAGTGTGGAGTCTGCTGTCGGAATATCACAGTGTGGAGTCTGCTGTCGGAGTATCACAGTGTGGAGTCTGCTGTCGGAGTATCACAGTGTGGACTCTGCTGTCGGAATATTACAGTGTGGAGTCTGCTGTTGGAGTATCACAGTGTGGAGTCTGCTGTCGGAGTATCGCAGTGTGGAGTCTGCTGTCGGAGTATCACAGTGTGGAGTCTGCTGTTGGAGTATCACAGTGTGGAGTCTGCTGTTGGAGTATCACAGTGTGGAGTCTGCTGTCGGAGTGTCACAGTGTGGAGTCTGCTGTTGGAGTATCACAGTGTCGAGTCTGCTGTCGGAGTGTCACAGTGTGGAGTCTGCTGTCGGAGTATCACTGTGTGGAGTCTGCTGTCGGAGTATCGCAGTGTGGAGTCTGCTGTCGGAGTATCACAGTGTCGAGTCTGCTCTCGGAGTATCACAGTGTGGAGTCTGCTGTTGGAGTATCACAGTGTGGAATCTGCTGTCGGAGTATCGCAGTGTGGAGTCTGCTGTTGGAGTATCACAGTGTGTAGTCTGCTGTTGGTGTATCACAGTGTGGAGTCTGCTGTTGGAGTATCACAGTGTGGAGTCTGCTGTCGGAGTATCACAGTGTGGACTCTGCTGTTGGAGTATCGCAGTGTGGAGTCTTGTGTCGGAGTATCGCAGTGTGGAGTCTGCTGTCGGAGTATCACAGTGTCGAGTCTGCTGTCGGAGTATCACAGTGTGGAGTCTGCTCTTGGAGTATCACAGTGTGGAGTCTGCTGTTGGAGTATCACAGTGTGGAGTCTGCTGTCGGAGTATCGCAGTGTGGAGTCTGCTGTCGGAGTATCACAGTGTGGAGTCTGCTCTCGGAGTATCACAGTGTGGAGTCTGCTGTTGGAGTATCACAGTGTGGAGTCTGCTGTCGGAGTGTCACAGTGTGTAGTCTGCTGTTGGAGTATCACAGTATCGAGTCTGCTTTCGGAGTGTCACAGTGTGGAGTCTGCTGTCGGAGTATCACAGTGTGGAGTCTGCTGTCGGAGTATCGCAGTGTGGAGTCTGCTGTCGGAGTATCACAGTGTCGAGTCTGCTCTCGGAGTATCACAGTGTGGAGTCTGCTGTTGGAGTATCACAGTGTGGAATCTGCTGTCGGAGTATCGCAGTGTGGAGTCTGCTGTTGGAGTATCACAGTGTGGAGTCTGCTGTCGGATTTTCGCAGTGTGGAGTCTGCTGTCGAATTATCACAGTGTGGAGTCTGCTGTTGGAGTATCAGTGTGGAGTCTGCTGTTGGAGTATCACATTGTGGAGTCTGCTGTCGGAGTATCACAGTGTGGAGTCTGCTGTTGGACTATCACAGTGTCGAGTCTGCTGTTGGAGTATCACAGTGTGGAGTCTGCTGCTGGAGTATCGCAGTGTGGAGTCTGCTGTCGGAGTATCGCAGTGTGGAGTCTGCTGTTGGAGTATCACAGTGTGGAGTCTGCTGTTGGAGTATCACAGTGTGGAGTCTGCTGTTGGAGTATCACAGTGTGGAGTCTGCTGTTGGAGTATCACAGTGTGGAGTCTGCTGTTGGAGTATCACAGTGTGGAGTCTGCTGTCGGAGTATCGCAGTGTGGACTCTGCTGTAGGAGTATCATAATGTCGAGTCTGCTGTCGGAGTATCACAGTGTCGATTCTGCTGTCGGAGTATCACAGTGTCGAGTCTGCTGTCGGATTTTCGCAGTGTGTAGTCTGCTGTCGGATTATCACAGTGTGGAGTCTGCTGTCGGAGTATCGTAGTGTCGAGTCTGCTGTCGGAGTATCGCAGTGTGGAGTCTGCTGTCGGAGTATCACAGTGTGGAGTCTGCTGTCGGATTATCACAGTGTGGAGTCTGCTGTTGGAGTATCACAGTGTGGAGTCTTCTGTCGGATTATCGCAGTGTGGAGTCTGCTGTCGGAGTATCGCAGTGTCGAGTCTGCTGTCGGAGTATCACAGTGTGGAGTCTGCTGTTGGAGTATCACAGTGTGGAGTCTGCTGTCGGAGTATCACAGTGTGGAGTCTGCTGTCGGATTATCACAGTGTGGAGTCTGCTGTTGGAGTATCACAGTGTTGAGTCTTCTGTCGGATTATCGCAGTGTGGAGTCTGCTGTCGGAGTATCGCAGTGTGGAGTCTGCTGTCGGAGTATCACAATGTGGAGTCTGCTGTCGGAGTATCACAGTGTGGAGTCTGCTGTCGGAGTATCACAGTGTGGAGTCTGCTGTCGGAGTATCGCAGTGTCGAGTCTGCTGTCGGAGTATCGCAGTGTCGAGTCTGCTGTCGGAGTATCACAGTGTGGAGTCTGCTGTCGGAGTATCACAGTGTGGAGTCTGCTGTCGGAGTATCACAGTGTGGAGTCTTCTGTCGGATTATCGCAGTGTGGAGTCTGCTGTCGGAGTATCGCAGTGTCGAGTCTGCTGTCGGAGTATCACAGTGTGGAGTCTGCTGTTGGAGTATCACAGTGTGGAGTCTGCTGTCGGAGTATCACAGTGTGGAGTCTGCTGTCGGATTATCACAGTGTGGAGTCTGCTGTTGGAGTATCACAGTGTTGAGTCTTCTGTCGGATTATCGCAGTGTGGAGTCTGCTGTCGGAGTATCGCAGTGTGGAGTCTGCTGTCGGAGTATCACAATGTGGAGTCTGCTGTCGGAGTATCACAGTGTGGAGTCTGCTGTCGGAGTATCACAGTGTGGAGTCTGCTGTCGGAGTATCGCAGTGTCGAGTCTGCTGTCGGAGTATCGCAGTGTCGAGTCTGCTGTCGGAGTATCACAGTGTGGAGTCTGCTGTCGGAGTATCACAGTGTGGAGTCTGCTGTCGGAGTATCACAGTGTGGAGTCTTCTGTCGGATTATCGCAGTGTGGAGTCTGCTGTCGGAGTATCGCAGTGTCGAGTCTGCTGTCGGAGTATCACAGTGTGGAGTCTGCTGTTGGAGTATCACAGTGTGGAGTCTGCTGTCGGAGTATCACAGTGTGGAGTCTGCTGTCGGATTATCACAGTGTGGAGTCTGCTGTCGGAGTATCACAATGTGGAGTCTGCTGCTGGAGTATCACAATGTGGAGTCTGCTGTCGGAGTATCACAGTGTGGAGTCTGCTGTCGGAGTATCGCAGTGTCGAGTCTGCTGTCGGAGTATCGCAGTGTCGAGTCTGCTGTCGGAGTATCACAGTGTGGAGTCTGCTGTCGGAGTATCACAGTGTGGAGTCTGCTGTCGGAGTATCACAGTGTGGAGTCTGCTGTCGGATTATCGCAGTGTGGAGTCTGCTGTCGGAGTATCGTAGTGTCGAGTCTGCTGTCGGAGTATCGCAGTGTGGAGTCTGCTGTCGGAGTATCGCAGTGTGGAGTCTGCTGTCGGAGTATCGCATTGTCGATTCTGCTGTCGGATTATCGCAGTGTGGAGTCTGATGTCGGAGTATCGCAGTGTGGAGTCTGCTGTCGGAGTATCACAGTGTGGAGTCTGCTGTCGGAGTATCACAGTGTGGAGTCTACTGTCGGATTATCACAGTGTGGAGTCTGCTGTTGGAGTATCACAGTGTGGAGTCTGCTGTTGGAGTATCGCAGTGTGGAGTCTGCTGTCGGAGTATCACAGTGTGGAGTCTGCTGTTGGAGTATCACAGTGTGGAGTCTGCTGTTGGAGTATCACAGTGTGGAGTCTGCTGTTGGAGTATCGCAGTGTGGAGTCTGCTGTCGGAGTATCGCAGTGTGGAGTCTGCTGTTGGAGTATCACAGTGTGGAGTCTGCTGTTGGAGTATCACAGTGTGGAGTCTGCTGTTGGAGTATCACAGTGTGGAGTCTGCTGTTGGAGTATCACAGTGTGGAGTCTGCTGTTGGAGTATCACAGTGTGGAGTCTGCTGTCGGAGTATCGCAGTGTGGACTCTGCTGTCGGAGTATCACAGTGTCGAGTCTGCTGTCAGAGTATCACAGTGTCGATTCTGCTGTCGGAGTATCACAGTGTCGAGTCTGCTGTCGGATTTTTGCAGTGTGTAGTCTGCTGTCGGATTATCACAGTGTGGAGTCTGCTGTCGGAGTATCGTAGTGTCGAGTCTGCTGTCGGAGTATCGCAGTGTGGAGTCTGCTGTCGGAGTATCACAGTGTGGAGTCTGCTGTCGGATTATCACAGTGTGGAGTCTGCTGTTGGAGTATCACAGTGTGGAGTCTTCTGTCGGATTATCGCAGTGTGGAGTCTGCTGTCGGAGTATCGCAGTGTCGAGTCTGCTGTCGGAGTATCACAGTGTGGAGTCTGCTGTTGGAGTATCACAGTGTGGAGTCTGCTGTCGGAGTATCACAGTGTGGAGTCTGCTGTCGGATTATCACAGTGTGGAGTCTGCTGTTGGAGTATCACAGTGTTGAGTCTTCTGTCGGATTATCGCAGTGTGGAGTCTGCTGTCGGAGTATCGCAGTGTGGAGTCTGCTGTCGGAGTATCACAATGTGGAGTCTGCTGTTGGAGTATCACAGTGTGGAGTCTGCTGTCGGAGTATCACAGTGTGGAGTCTGCTGTCGGAGTATCGCAGTGTCGAGTCTGCTGTCGGAGTATCGCAGTGTCGAGTCTGCTGTCGGAGTATCACAGTGTGGAGTCTGCTGTCGGAGTATCACAGTGTGGAGTCTGCTGTCGGATTATCGCAGTGTGGAGTCTGCTGTCGGAGTATCGTAGTGTCGAGTCTGCTGTCGGAGTATCGCAGTGTGGAGTCTGCTGTCGGAGTATCGCAGTGTGGAGTCTGCTGTCGGAGTATCGCAGTGTCGATTCTGCTGTCGGATTATCGCAGTGTGGAGTCGGATGTCGGAGTATCGCAGTGTGGAGTCTGCTGTCGGAGTATCACAGTGTGGAGTCTGCTGTTGGAGTATCACAGTGTGGAGTCTGCTGTCGGAGTATCACAGTGTGGAGTCTGCTGTCGGATTATCACAGTGTGGAGTCTGCTGTTGGAGTATCACAGTGTTGAGTCTTCTGTCGGATTATCGCAGTGTGGAGTCTGCTGTCGGAGTATCGCAGTGTGGAGTCTGCTGTCGGAGTATCACAATGTGGAGTCTGCTGTTGGAGTATCACAGTGTGGAGTCTGCTGTCGGAGTATCACAGTGTGGAGTCTGCTGTCGGAGTATCGCAGTGTCGAGTCTGCTGTCGGAGTATCGCAGTGTCGAGTCTGCTGTCGGAGTATCACAGTGTGGAGTCTGCTGTCGGAGTATCACAGTGTGGAGTCTGCTGTCGGATTATCGCAGTGTGGAGTCTGCTGTCGGAGTATCGTAGTGTCGAGTCTGCTGTCGGAGTATCGCAGTGTGGAGTCTGCTGTCGGAGTATCGCAGTGTGGAGTCTGCTGTCGGAGTATCGCAGTGTCGATTCTGCTGTCGGATTATCGCAGTGTGGAGTCGGATGTCGGAGTATCGCAGTGTGGAGTCTGCTGTCGGAGTATCACAGTGTGGAGTCTGCAGTCGGAGTATCACAGTGTGGAGTCTGCTGTCGGATTATCACAGTGTGGAGTCTGCTGTTGGAGCATCACAGTGTGGAGTCTGCTGTTGGAGTATCGCAGTGTGGAGTCTGCTGTCGGAGTATCACAGTGTGGAGTCTGCTGTCGGAGTATCACAGTGTGGAGTCTGCTGTCGGATTATCACAGTGTGGAGTCTGCTGTCGGAGTATCACAGTGTGGAGTCTTCTGTCGGATTATCGCAGTGTGGAGTCTGCTGTCGGAGTATCGCAGTGTCGAGTCTGCTGTCGGAGTATCACAGTGTGGAGTCTGCTGTTGGAGTATCACAGTGTGGAGTCTGCTGTCGGAGTATAACAGTGTGGAGTCTGCTGTCGGAGTATCGCAGTGTCGAGTCTGCTGTCGGAGTATCGCAGTGTCGAGTCTGCTGTCGTAGTATCACAGTGTGGAGTCTGCTGTCCGAGTATCACAGTGTGGAGTCTGCTGTCGGAGTATCGCAGTGTGGAGTCTGCTGTCGGATTATCACAGTGTGGAGTCTGCTGTCGGAGTATCACAGTGTCGAGTCTGCTGTCGGAGTATCACAGTGTGGAGTCTGCTGTCGGAGTATCACAGTGTGGAGTCTGCTGTCGGATTATCGCAGTGTGGAGTCTGCTGTCGGATTATCACAGTGTGGACTCTGCTGTCGGAGTATCAGGGATACATTTTCCAATCGATATCTTCCAGAATGCTGTTGAACATCTTTCACACCGTACGTAGCCAACTGTACTAATCGGAGGTGCGGGGGAAGGACAACAAACTAAACACAAAAATCAGTCTTAGCTTGGAATATGAATTGTCAGCGTAAGGGACTACCACGACCGTACAATGGTAGAATACTGTATTATTGTACACTTCATTCCTACGGGTCATAACTTTTAAGAGTCACTTTGTCGGGAAGTCAACAGCGGTTCGCATATGGACCCGCCCCCCCGCCGCATGAATTTGGAATGTCCACAATTGGCTCCGGGCTTCAAACAGGAGGATGAACGTCGCCTCAATGCTCATTTGAGCAGGAAATCAATTTGACTCCTTTCTTCTTAATTCCTGTAATCCTGTGAAGAGCGTTGTAGCAACGTCTCGTATAGGGGTCGGGCAACCTGCGGCTCTGCGGGCTGCGTGCGGCTCTTGTGAGGACTGCTTCGTGATGCGTTTCACGCGCACCGCGGCCCTTGAAATATTGAGGTGGGGGCGAGGGGGGAGGGTACATTTTTTGTTCACCGAATTCTAAAAAAACACTCTTCTTGTTATTTTTGTTGCGAGGTGGCCGCGGCCGCTGCCCTGGCTGCTCTCCGCGAGCTCGACGATTGGCGTCACGCAGCGAGCAGCAGAGGCGCGAACACGAACATGTCCCCGACTTCCTCGCTCTGCCTCCTCCAGCGAGCGCGGCCCCCTCGCCCCCCCCCGGCTTGGATTACGGGGAGCGACGCTTCCGCGGCGTGCAGACGCCGGGGCCTCTGCCCCTATCCCTGCGTGGCGCTTTTCAGGGCTCACAAGGACCCCCGTCGGAGTCGCGGGAAATCCCCGCCAATTGATCTCCGCCGCGTGGTGACGCGGGCCCTCCCGGCTTCTCGCGAACAATGCGACAATCGGGAAAACTTTTGCCGACTTCAAATGACTCACTGCCGCGGCTCTCTCGCTCTCTCTCTCTCCGCGCGGCGGTCCGGGCTGCGCAGAGATGCAGTGTCCACGGACAGGGCCCGGCAATAGCGAAAATAACAAGAAGGGGACTCTTCTGTTGATGTTTCCAATTCGGTAGAAAAGTCAATCTTTCAAGCGCCGAAATGCACGCGAATACACACAACATGACGCAGCGAGGTACTCCGTACAGAGCCGCGTGCGGCTGATGAGACGCACGCTTTCAATCCACTGCTGGATGAAGGCCTCCAAACGCCGTTCGGTCGCTGCAATTGTTTCAGCAGACCTCGCCACGCTGCTCAGTGCGGGGTTGGTGAAGGGATGCCCAGGATCGGTTCAGATATCAATCGCCGCCGATGATAGCCGGGACAGGGAATCGATCCCAGGTCGCCGGGTTCATAGCTCGGTGCGCCAACCACCGTGCCACCGCTCTCCAGTGAGAGGCACACACGTGTAGCACACACGTGTGCAGCACACGTGTGCCAAGGTACAAATGTACACGTGTACTCAGAACACTCATTTATTTAGAACTGATTTTTGCGTTTTAGTTTGTTGTCATCCCCCCGCACCTCCTCGTACGGTGCGAAAGAAGCTCAATATACATACATAGACACAACATACCTACATTGTACACCATACAAACATAGATGTACAACATACATAGCTCAATGCGCTAACTACCGCGCCACCGCTCCCCAGTGAGAGATACATGTGGAGGACATGTGGTACGTTCCAAATAATTTGCAGTGTGCGAGGCTGTGAACACGCTTGTCTGTGTGAGACTCGACAAGGCAGACATTACCAGCACAGGCACAATGATGGCGCCGCGGTGGCTAGGAGATGTTAACTACCTCGCCTGGTATACAGGAGGTCGTGGGTTCGATCCCGACCCTAACGCCTGCTGCTGTATATTTGGAGTTGACATTCTCTTTGTGGTCGCATGGATTTTTCTCCGGGTCCTCCGGGTTTCCCTCCACATTTATAATCAACATCCACGCGTTCAGAGTATTTCGGCTGCTGTAAAGTGTCCACGCGACAAACCGCTTCTTTGAGCTATCATTTGTGGCCAGGTGACTTCTGAAAAAGAGCTATACAACTTCGTGGGCCTTACCTGATAAAATAAAATTGCTTGTGTTGCGATCGAAACGTCGTGATATTTTTAAAAATAATTATTATATCTACGTGGCTTCACCGAAAGACCCAAAGAATATGAATCCCTGCAGTCACGAAAACTTTAACTCAAGATTTAAAATAAAACAGTGGAATAGTTGATAGTTTCACAACTCTCACTCCGCCCACTCACCAGCACACCGCGGACTTGTCATCCAGACGCCGCTGGTTTCGTTCTCCAGAGGCGGCAGTTGACCACGTGGGGCAATTGTATTCACTCCCCCGCCCCTCCCCGAGCCCCCCCCCCGCCTGTGTCCACCAAGAGTGCACCACAGTCGATCGGAAGAGCGCGTGCGATGGTGGGGTAAATTGTGAGTGCTGCCACCTGGCCAGTGTGGAAGAGTGGCAGTCCAACGATCCTGTAGAGGGCTCTCTCTCTCGAGCCGCCTCTACAGTGGAGGCCGTTCTGCAAGCAGTGGCGTGAGCGGGCACCTGCAGGGTTGCGCCTCTACCCGTGCACCAACTTCAACGTCTCCTCTCTTAAGGCTGCGTGCATCTGTCATTTATACGTCGCAGCCCTTTCCCATGCAACATCGGTCTAGCAGTCTCCCCTTTGTAAATGCGTTTGCTGCATTCTGTATATTAATTGTATTTTTATTAAGGCCTTGGTTTGTGAGAGCTTGGATAGTTGCATCCGTTTCCACTGAATTAAATGCATTTTCATGGTTCTCTCAAAGCCAGGCGCGGTGGCATTTGATCCACTAGGGTCTATTCGACATTGTGAATGTGATCAATGATAGAAATAAAACAAACTGACATCTCTCACGCGGTTGTGGTTGATACTCGCGCCTCACGACTCGGGCGATTTCTGAGCTCACCTCTGTGTGCTCACTTCGCGTCTCTTTCACACGAAGTAGTAGTAGTAGGAGGCTGTCGCGAACAATATTATCCATAATCGTTTTTTTTTCGGTTAGATCGCCTAAATATAAATATCTAATTAAACCCGCCACCATCCGACACCCCGATGAGCAAGGTTTGTCACGTAAACAAAACATGGTAAAATAGTTACAAGTTCAGCACACCGGTGTGTTGGAGAGTAAACCCACACTTGTAAATGTTGTAGCTTTACTCTCCAACACACCGGTGTGTTGAGCATGTAACTAATTAACCATGTTTTGTTTACGTGACAAACCTTACTAAATGGCTGTGTCGGGTGGTGGCGTGTTAAACGACACATTTATATTCTCGTCTCTTGTTCCAAACTTTGTAAACACAGATACGCGTCGTGCGCCTACCTTGGCATTATAAAGGTTGGCGTTCACGACTCTGCTGAGCAGAGAGGCCGCAGCAGCAGCAGGGAGCGAGGCGGTCGCGGCCTCGCGAGCTCCGCAGAGGAGACGCGGACCGCGCGGGGTCCGGGCGAGGCGGCCGTGGGGCCGGGCAGCGCTCCGGGCTGGCCCTCTCTGAGTTTTCAACTTCTGAGCGAGCCTCGCGGTGCCAATTGGCCCCCCGGCACGCAGAGTGACATCCCCAGGGACATTCCCTCCCAGACGCGGCACTCCACTACAGCCACGCGTCTCGCTACGGGGTGCCTCTGATTACCACTGCCCCCGTGACGCATCCTCAACCTCTCCGCGTGGCCACTGGATGTGTCGTCAATGGCGCCCTGGTGACACTCGGCGCCTCACAGCCATGAGGGCCTGGGTTTGATTCCCGACTCGAGCGCCGTTTGATGTGCAGATGTTCTCTCTCTCTCCCCCTGTTCTGCATGGCTTCCTCCGGGTTCTTTGGCTTCTTCCCAGAGATGAGCATAACTGGTATTAACCAAACATCTCAATGCTGAAAATGGCACGAGTACTGTTCCTGCACATTGCTCAAGTGGTATCACACACAGCAGCAATATTGCCCCCCCCCCCCATACCGTGAAAACTTGGCAGGACCCTCATGAAATGAGTCTTGGGACTCTGTGAGGCCTCCCTGGGTGAACAGGCGTAGCCGTGGTTTAACACCCAGTAGTGGCCGGCTTTCGCGACCAATATCATCCATAATAAAGGAGGGTTTGGGTGAAATCGCGTAAATATAAATGTGTCGTTAAACCCGCCACTACCCGACACAGCCAATTAGCGAGGTTTGCCACGTAAACAAACGTTCCAATTAGTTACTAGTGTAGGGCTGTTACGGAGGGGCTGTATGTGTAGGGCTGTATGCATGGGATCACACGGGAAACAAGCACAGGGGGCGGGGCTCCGTGAGTGCTAACGGGGAGGTGCCCGCAACGACGTCCGCACCGGGCAGCCTGGGGGGTTGCCCGGAGTTGTGATCCTCTGAGGGGTATAAAGGGGGATGAGCCGGAGAGATCGGGGCTCAGTATTAGGATGGAGAAGGAAGACTGAAGACCGTCTAGCTAGAAGCCCTGGATTCACCTGAGACGCCGCCCTTGTCAGGGCCGCGCAGGACCGAGCCAGTGGCGTGGTCCCGCGACCCAGAGTCAGTCTCTGGGACTCCGGGTACCGTAGGCCGGCTAACCAGTGTCGGCCCAGACAGCCTCCCCTAGCCCAGTAACTGGAGGACTACGAGGCAGATCAGGATAGCTAGCGAGGTGTCCCCAGCTATCCGGGTGAGGGGGCCGATACCCCCTCTAGTGCTGTCCTGTTCTGACCGCTTACACGAATAAACATACGTGTGCCTCAACCTTGGTGTCAAGCGTCCTCAACGGTACTTCAACTGGTGTCAGAACAACTACGAACAATGGACACGCGCCGGACAGCTCGAGCCGGAGTACCACAAGGGGAGGACGACGCTAAAATTGTCGAGCCCGAGACAGCTCAACAGGACATCGTGCAGCCGGAGCCGGACGCATTCTTACCGGGGCATCACGATGAAGAGGAGCTGCCGTCAGAAGGACTGAGGCTGGCGCATGCGAGGCTGGCGGAGCTGCTTTATGCAGCTGCCGCCACGCTTGAAAACATCACGCGCCTGGGGGCTGGTGGACCACCAAGGGGCGAGGGCAACCGACGTCCGGTGCGCCTTCCCGCCATTTCGACAGATTCAAAGTTTGAATCTCCCGCCTTCGCCGTGGCAGCTGCAGAGGGCGTGGCCGGGCTCTACCTGGGGTCCGACATCGCTCTCGCTGGGGCAGCCGCGTCATCGCCGGAGGGAGCGTCATCACGGCTGCGACAGGCGATCCCATCTGCCGTTCGCACCGAAGCACTGCCGAATTCCGGGGACAGCAGCCTGCAGACTTCCACGACGAACGCTGTGCTGCAACAACGGCTGCCTCCGCTTAAGGAGTTCGTTGCTGCGGAGGGCGACTGGGGCGGCTTCCAGAGACGCTTCATCGCCCATCAAGAGATGGCCAAGTGGTCGGACGCTGAAGCTCTCTGCGCGCTGCCAGCGCTCCTCGACAGCGATGCACTCGCCGCTCTCACGTCGGCGCTGAGGGAGGAGCGCTCCACGTTACGGATGGCGCTGCAGCTGCTGGCCGGGGTCTACGGGCCTTCAGCTGAGTGCAGACAGCAGTTCTACGATCGCCAGCGGGGTGAAAAGGAGTCGCCCCTGGCGTACAGAACGAGTCTCCTGGCGCTGGCGAAGACGGCCTTCCCCCGTATGGATGAAGACGGCGTAGACGCGATGGTCACGGAGAAAATTCTCCTGTTAGCTGACGACTTGGACATCGCCGTCGTTGCGCAAGAAGACAAGGAGATGACTTCTCTCCAAGCTGCGCGGCTCCTCCACGCCAACTTGCTGTCGCTGCGACGGAGAGCCAGCAGGGCGAGGGCCGGGCGTGCGGTGGCTGCAGCCACCCTTCCGACGGAGGAGCTTTACGCCGTCGACCGTCGACGGCAGCAGGCGACGGGAGCACGGTCGGGCCGGGACGAGTCAAGCCGCCTCGACCGTCCGTCATCTCCGCCGGCGCTCCCGCGTTGTTTCAACTGCGGCGTCCGGGGCCATGTCGCCTCGGGATGCCGCTCTCCTCGACAGCGCGGGACGACGCCTCGACGGGACGCCGGTCCTCCTCCTCCCAAGCTCCACCAACATAACCCGGCGAGTCGCGGCACCCCACATGTTTGGCCCAAGCACACACCCGTTACACACTCGCACACCGCAACGAACGGGGGGCCGACATTGCGCTGCGACGGGCAAACACGCATCACTGCGGGGACTCGAATCGAACCCGGGCAGTGGTCCGTGTTAGCCCATCGTGTTGTGGCCGCGTCGTCGGGGTCGTCGGCTGTGGTGGGACACATTGACGGGGTAGAGGTACGCATCCTGGTCGATACGGGGGCATCGGCGACTATCATTTCCGAACTAATTTACAATATTCTACCTGTCCAGAGCCGTCCTTTACTGCCGGTCAACGTTCCATTCTATGCCGCTAACGGAGGCTCTCTTGGCATCATTGGACAGATTCGGGCGCAAATTTGTATCGGGGACATCAAATTATCGGGGCCTATTTTTGTTTCCTCCTCGCTGGCGGTTCCGTGCCTGCTGGGGACGGACTTCTTGGCCAAAATGCTGATCCGTATTTTGATCGACCAAGGATGTATTGAGCTTCCGTCGGGACGACGTATGGCGTTCCTGCCTTCCCCTGCTACGGCTCGAACGGCGTGCGCAACAGTCCCGGCGTTCGTCGTTAACACCGTTCATGTGCCGCCGGGAGCTCAAATGTTAGTGCCTCTGAAACTTCGTCGGCCTTTCGCTAAGGGCGTTGGGGACCGGGGTATTGTGCTGGGACCGTCTAGGGCCGGGGTTAGTGGACCTCATTTGATTCCGGCCCAGACCGTCGTTAGCGGGGACGGGGACCCTTTCATTGCGGTCCTCAATGTGGGGTCGCAGACAGTGGTGGTTCCTCGAGGGACGGTGCTCGCTCACGCGACGCCGGTGCCCTGCGAGGAACCTACCGCGAACCACGTTGACACTGCTTCCCGGGCGCAGCCACATTCGGACAGCGATGAAGGGTGGCTCGACGCGCTTTGCGCGGGATCGACGGACCTATCAAATTCAGAGCGCCAACAGCTTAGAACGCTACTCAGGGAATTTTCCGACGTCTTCAGTCGGAATAAATACGATTTGGGTTGCACTAATCTGCTGCGTCACCATATTGACACGGGTGACAGCGCGCCAATACGCCAAAATCTGTTTCGGTTAAGTCCCGCCGAAAAGGACCATGTCAAATCGGCTATTGATGACATGTTAGCCGCCGACATCATTTCTCCCTCCACCAGCCCTTGGGGAGCGCCGATCGTCCTGGTTAAAAAGCAGGACGGTTCGTTGCGGTTTTGCGTGGATTTTCGGCGCCTTAACAAAATTTCGGTTGCCGACGCATACCCGCTCCCACGGATGGACGAATCGCTGGACGCCTTGGCGGGAGCGTGATTCATCTCCACACTAGATTTACTTTCGGGATTCTGGCAGCTGCCTCTGGACGATGATTCAAAGCCCAAAACTGCGTTCCGTACACCGCACGGCTTGTTCCAATTTAACCGGTTGCCGATGGGCTTACACTCAGCGCCGGCAACTTTCCAGCGTTTGATGGAATTGGTTTTGGCTGGATTACAATGGGAGTCGTGTTTGATTTATTTGGACGACGTTATTGTCTTTGGAAAAACTTTTGACGAACATCTCCAGAGGTTGCGGGCAGTTTTCCTAAAGATGCGGGCTGCTAATTTGAAATTTAAGCCCCAAAAATGCCATTTGTTACGTGATTCGGTGCGTTATTTGGGGCACATCGTGGGGCGCTCAGGTATTGCTACCGATCCCGCCAAAACGCAGTGTGTCAGCTCCTGGCCGACTCCCACCTCGGTGGGAGAGGTCAGGAGTTTCATTGGCTTCGCGTCGTATTATCGACGCTTCGTCGCTAATTTTGCGATGATTGCCAAACCCCTACACGCTTTAACATCTAAAGGGGTTCGGTTCCACTGGGGTCAGGATGAGGAAGCTGCTTTCTGCTCCCTTCGGGACGCCTTAGTGAAAGCTCCTCCCTTGATTTACCCAGATTTTTCGAGACCGTTTTTGCTCGACACCGATGCGAGCAACACGGGTATTGGGGGCGTGCTTTCCCAGGTGGTTGACGGCGTGGAACGGGTGGTTGCGTACGGCAGTCGGGTGTTGTCTCCAGCGGAGCAACGATATTGTGTCACCCGTAGGGAACTGTTGGCAATTGTCCATTTCATCCAACAGTATCGCCCATATCTGTACGGTCGGCATTTCACCGTTCGCACAGATCATGCGGCACTGCAGTACGCCCTGAGGGTTCAACAGCCATCGGGACAATTGTCGCGATGGTTGGAGGTCCTCCAGGAGTTCGATTTCGAAACCACCTACCGTAAGGGCGTTCGCCACACCAACGCAGACGCTCTGTCACGGATGCCAACCGCCTCCGAATGCGCATGCCTCCTGGGGTCAGGGCGTTGCAAGCCAGCAGGGGACATGATGGTTCCGGTCCTGGCGGCCGCCGCCGATGACGAAACATTGGTCACCGATGATATCGCGGAACAGGGGAAAGATTCCCTGCTTGGGTTGCCCGTTAATGAATGGGGGCGCCTCCAAATGGAGGATACCTCCCTCCTCGCGTTGCGTCGTCGCGCCGGGGAGAGGGGGCGGGGGACGGGTGATGCCGACGCTTGGGGGATGCACGCAGGGTTGCTCATGCATTGGGACGGCAAATCCCACCGTCACCGGCTGGTGGTCCCTTCGGGATTACGGGGTAAGGTGGTGTGGGCTGCTCATGAGCGCCTCCTCCACCTGGGTACCCAGAAAACCCTCGCCTTGCTCCAGCTTGATTTTTTTTGGCCGGGCATGACAAGGGATGTCGCTGATCTGTTGGCAGCATGCCCTCGGTGTGCGCAGCGCAAACCACCGGCACGGGAGTCAAACCCGCCCTTGCAGTCCATCCAGGTCTCCAGAGTAAACGAACTGGTCGCGCTGGACATTCTGGGGCCATTCCCCGCCACCCCCAGGGGAAATAGATATTTGCTTACTGGGGTAAAATACTTCACGCGCTGGCCTATGGCCTGGCCCCTGGCAAATCAGTCGGCAGCAGCCATCGTGGACGCCTTTGTCCAAGGTTATGTCATGGACAAAGGTGCTCCGGAGCGGCTGCTGACCGACCAGGGTAGAAATTTTTCCGGAAAACTCCTAAAACAAGTCTGTGATCTCCTAGGAACGAAAAAAATTCGAACCTCTCCCTATCACCCGCAAACGGACGGGATGGTCGAGCGTCTGCATCGCACCATCACGTCTATGTTGTCGCAGCAGGTTTCGGACTCACAGACTGATTGGGACTTACAAATTCAAGGGGTTCTAGCGGCATACAGATTGGCTCCCCATGCTGCGACGGGATTTTCACCCTTCTTTCTTATGTATGACCGCGAACCCGACCCACCTGTTCGGGCACAGCTGCAGATCCCCGCGCCGCTGGGTAAAACTAAATTGGACGAACACGTTAAATTTAACCTTGACAAACTGACTGAGGCGCGGGATGCTGCGAGCCTAAATTCTGACAGGCGTCAAAAGGCGAACGAGCGCCTCAGACTGGCTCGCGCGCACGTGCTGCAGTGGAAGCCGGGGGACAGGGCATGGCTGCACTGTCCCCAGGTACCACTCGCGACCTCCTCAAAACTCGTGCGCCCGTGGCGGGGCCCCGTCGAGGTTGTCGAGGTTTTGAGGCCTCAGTGCGTTCGTATCAAATGGGGGAGGCGCCGGTGGTTTGTACACCCCTCTAGGCTAAAACCGTTTGTTGCGGTGCGAGGCCCCACTCCACACACGCAGGGCCAAGCATGTGGGGGGTCGACCGACTCGGAGGGTCCGTCGCTGCTCTCGCCTGATGTGTTGCCGGCTGTCCCGCCCCCAGGTGCACCGGGAATGACGGGCTCACGCCCTACAACCCACACGGGTGATGCCGACGGTCGCGCGACTTCAATCGCGACCTCATCTCGAAAGGGACAGCCGCCACCGGATGGTCCGCCGTCCGGGGTTGCCCCGTGTGACGGGCCTGCGGCAAGGACGCGCGCTAAAATGCGCAGACTCTTATAATACACAAAAGGAAGAAACATTTTTTTTTTCTTATTTTCCTTCACGTGTCATGGTTACTGTGTGCTGCGTCAGTGGTGTGCTCCTAGCACACTGTGTGTGTTGTGTTGTGTGTGTGCTGGGGGTTCCTGGCGATTTGTATATACGTTGGGTTACGGAATTCGTATTTATTTGGGGGGGGGGTGCGTCGGGTTATTTTCCCTTCGGGGTTTTTAGGGTTTTTATTGTTGTTATTGTTATTGTTGTTCTCTTCTCGTTATGGTTGAAAAAAATTGAGGCACACGCGGGGCTCAAGGGGTTAATATACCTTTATTGGAATTGTTGCAGCCGGGACGGCTGCGAGCTGTGTAGGGGGGGGTGATGTAGGGCTGTTACGGAGGGGCTGTATGTGTAGGGCTGTATGCATGGGATCACACGGGAAACAAGCACAGGGGGCGGGGCTCCGTGAGTGCTAACGGGGAGGTGCCCGCAACGACGTCCGCACCGGGCAGCCTGGGGGGTTGCCCGGAGTTGTGATCCTCTGAGGGGTATAAAGGGGGATGAGCCGGAGAGATCGGGGCTCAGTATTAGGATGGAGAAGGAAGACTGAAGACCGTCTAGCTAGAAGCCCTGGACTCACCTGAGACGCCGCCCTTGACAGGGCCGCGCAGGATCGAGCCAGTGGCGTGGTCCCACGACCCAGAGTCAGTCTCTGGGACTCCGGGTACCGTAGGCCGGCTAACCAGTGTCGGCCCAGACAGCCTCCCCTAGCCCAGTAACTGGAGGACTACGAGGCAGATCAGGATAGCTAGCGAGGTATCCCCAGCTATCCGGGTGAGGGGGCCGATACCCCCTCTAGTGCTGTCCTGTTCTGACCGCTTACACGAATAAACATACGTGTGCCTCAACCTTGGTGTCAAGCGTCCTCAACGGTACTTCACTAGTACAGCACACCGGTGTGTTGGAGAGTAAATCCACAACATTTACAAATCGCCCGATGATGCTTTATGTTGTGGATTTACTCTCTCTGGGCTGAAGTGGTAACTTCGTGGGGCGTTGTTTACGTGACAAACCTCACTGGCTGTGTCGGCTGGTGGCGAGTTGACACATTTATATTTAGGCGATCTCACCCAAACCCCCCCCCCCCCCTTTATTGTGGGTATATATTATTCCATCCCTTAGTGTCTCAGGAGGCAGATGGCTGCGTAATTCCTCGCATCGCGGTTTGCTTCTCTCTCTCTCTCTGACTGATGGAGGAGGCACCGCCCCACTCGTGATCGAGGCGATTCCTCTCTCTGCACGGGCGCCATCAATGGGTGCCATCTCGTCGTCTTCACGGCCGGTCCCCGTCGCTGATGGGTGGCCACGGTGATGCCACGTGGCCCAGGAGCAGTGGTTACTCCTTCAGGTGCGACATCAGCAACATCGTCTAGATGTTTGCTGAGATGTTAACTACCTCGCCCGGTATGCAGGAGGTCATGAGTTCGATCCCGCTCCTCACGTCTGCTGTATATTTGGAGTTTGCGATGTCTCTCTCCCTGTGGTCGCGTTGCTTTTCCCTCGGGTCCTCCGGTTTTTCCCTCCACATTTAGAATCAACATCACACGTTTAGAGTATTTGGCTGCTAAAATGTTCACGTGATAAGCCGCTTCGTTAAGCTATCATTTGTGGCCAGGTCGCTTCTGAAAAAGAACTCTATAGCTCAATGGCCGTACCTGGTAAAATAAAACAGTTCATCTTAAAAAGAAAATTGTATTCGATTTCGGGTGGTGGAGAGTTACACAATGAAAATGTGGCAACATTCAATTCCGCTTCACGTGCTCCCCACGTCGATCTGCGAACGTCTTGTTACGGAGATTTGCATGACAGCGGTTTCATCGTACGCAGCGCAACCCAATCTGCATTTCGATCGCATCTCAAGTCGCTCTCTTAAGAATTACTCGGCGGCCCGCAGCCGCATCCACCCCGCCTGCTGCACCAACCCGTTTCATTATTCGCTCCCATGTCCTTGAACCAACAGGGGGAAGGGAGCAAGAAGCGGCTCACGAAGCCACCAACTTTCTCCGGCACGACGCCGAATTAAGGCTTCCCTCCCCTCCCGCCTCCTCAACAAGTCCCACCCCTCGCATGTAAGCCCCGCCCCTCGTCTGCAAGGCCCGCTCCATCTTATTTAAGCCCCGCCCATTACACGCGAGACCACGCCCATTACACGTGAGACCACGCCCATTACACGTGAGACCACGCCCATTACACGTGAAACCATGCCCATTACACGTGAGACCACGCCCATCACACGTGAGACCACGCCCATTACACGCGAGACCACGCCCATTACACGTGAGACCACGCCCATTACACGCGAGACCACGCACATTACACGTGAGACCACGCCCATTACACGTGAGACCACGCCCACCACACGTGAGACCACGCCCACGCGACCTCCCGTTGGACACGAGGCGCGGCCGAGGAGTTTTAAAGGCGGCGCGCGCCGCTGGTTTTTAGTTCGTTCGCGACCAGTGGGGCAGTGGTGGGGGTGGTGGACGTGAGGTGGCGGCGAGGGGGAGTGGTTGGATACGTGCTTTAGTTTGTTGTCCTTCCTCCAGAACCTCCGATTAGCACGGTTGGCAACGTACGGTGCGAAAGAAGTTATATATACATGTGCTACTCAGTGTATCGGCTATGCAGAGACGATGATTGATGATGATAATCGTGATGGGCTTGAGTCAAGCCCCGACTGGCGTGTGAACTGCCGACCCACCCAATGTGAGTGAAGCAATCGGTCAACGGTAGTGGCCGCTCGTCGACGGCAACGCGTCATTGACTCGATCACGTGTTCATGTCCAACGTCAACGCGTCCCTCTGAGTCAAACGAGATATGTCTTTTTTTATTTCGCCACTTCAGGCTCACTGAGCTCTTTTTTCAGAAGCGATCTGTCCACAAATGATAGCTCAACGAAGTGGAGTATTGTGTGGAAATGCACAGCAGCCAAATACTCTAAATGCATTTTGATTTTCAATGTCGGGGGAAAAAAACCAGAGGAGCCGGAGAAAAACCCACGTGACCACGGTGGGAGAGACACCGAAAACTCTAAACATACAGCAGGCGTCAGGCTCGGCTTCGACTGCATGCCAGGCGAGGTAGTTAACATCTTCTAGCCACAGTGGCAACTTACATTCGGTAGGGATAAATGAGCCCGGTCCAGCACCACCACCACCACCAACAAGGAGAGCAGCAGAGCCCCCAGGCGGGGAGAGCCCGTGCCAGCAGTGGCGAGTCCCCGAGCAGCCACGGCGGAGCCGCAATATGGGGACCCAGTAATCAGCTGGGAGTGGGTGGTGGTGGGGCGATGAGTAGTGGGGGAGCGGTAGTGTCGTGGTTAGCGCACTGCGATATGAACCCGGCAACCCGGGTTCGTTTCCTGCTCACGGTCAACACCAATAACAATAATCTAAACCAGTCCTGGGCCTCCCCTAGGCCTCAAATGAGTACCTGGTGCGATGTGTAAACATCGCCACGAGGGAGACACCCTACCCTCGTGTGCCGTACTGGCCCTCACAGGCGATACTCGCTAGCAGTGCTTGCCCCGACAGTCCGCTAAGGCTACGCGGGGGGTCTTTGTCTTTGGAGCGCTGAGTGGCGGCTTATCACGCGGCACGGTTTCGGGCAAGCGCCGCGTCCCTCGGTCCGAGCAGGTCCCGCAGGCATCGATCGTCCACAAACACGAATCATCTTCGCCACAATGACTCTCTCGTGCGTGCTCGTGAATTACAGTCTTGTATACATACCTATAATAATAACGTATTGAGATTCGTACGCGTCCCTAACATCGCAAAACGTATTAAATATCACGTGGACGTAAAATGTGATAAATTACGAATTAACTTCAAGAATATGCCGAACATCGTAGAACTGTAACAGATGCACCAATTAGATGTGGGTTTTTTTAATGGGCGACCCTATTTAACGGGCTCTGGGTTTACGGTATTTGATTTGATAAGCAGAGACACTTGAAGGCAGCCTTAATGACAGAGCGTTCCACATGAATGCGACGTTTCAATAGGGTCTGGAAACGAAACAGTCAATTAGATTTCCCTCTAAAGGTTTACATCAAAGGGAGCAGGGACGGGCGCAGATATACATATTTTAAGAGGCAACGTAAACAAGCAGATGCAACTCCTACTTTACAGATTTGTCTCTGGATGTAAAAAATAGGAAAGTATATATTTTTAAATATGAATTTAGTACACATCCCGTCAGCTGCACGGCCTTTTCTGTCAGTGCATCTTACTGGCGACATCGGTGAAGCAGGAGCCGACTCGGGTCAAGAAAGCACCAGCATCGGTTCGAGCAAAGCCTGAACTCTGCTGATGGATGAGACACCGATTGTCGACACCGGCCCAGGGTTTGATTTTACTAAACACAAAACAACTTACGAAAACAACCACGTGATATACAATCACGAAGCTAGTGGGGGGCACCACTGTGTGAGATGTTCACTACCTCGCCTGGTATACAGGAGTGCGATAATTCGATCCTGGACTCTGATGACTGTTGTATATTTGGAGTTTGCGTGTTGTCTATATCCGGTTCCTCCGGTTTCTACCCCCCCCCCCACACACACATTTAGAATCAACGTTACGCATTTAGAGTATTTGGCTGCTGATTTTAAATGTACACGTGGTAAGCCACTTCGTTGAGCCATTATTTGTGGCCAGGTCGTTTCTGAACAAGAGCTACATAGCTCAGTGGAATAATCGCCATCTCTTTCCATCTGTACGGGGATAGAGTGTTGCTCCCTCCTGCAAGGCGTGCGTTTTCTCCGCGTGCTCCAATTTTGCCCTGACGTCTGTAATAAACGCACGCATCATCATTCAGATAAAGAAAAAAATCTTTAAAAAACTATTCAGGATCCTCCTGAAAAAAAGTCCTGCGACTCTGCGTGGCTCTCCTGGATAAATACGAAAATTATAAATATTATTTTTAGTAGTAAATTATAATTATAAATTGTAGTAAATAATAACATTATGTAGCCTGCACGCGGGGAGACTAACCAAACAATGTTTTGTTGTATTGTACCAGGTAAGGCCCAATGAGCTACCCGCTTTTTTCACGAGCGACCTGGCCACAAATGAAGTCTCAACCAAGTGGCTCATGATGTGGAAATTGTGAGGAGTCGAATACACTAGACGCGTGACGTTGATTCTAAATGTGGAGAGAACAACAAGAGGGCCCGGAGAAAAATCCACGCGACCACGTTGAGAGAGACACGAAAACGCCAAAGACACTGCAGGCGTCAGCGTCGGGACTGACAACACGACCTCCTGTGCACCAAGCGAGGGAGGTAACATCTCCTCGCCACCGCGGCGCCCTCACGGGGGCACGTGACTCGGGACGCGTTCCCCGGCATCCGGGCAGCGCCACGCGGAGACGCCATGAGACCCGTGCGGGTCGCTGATGCGGGGTCACTCACGATGCCCGTACCGATCGTCCGTGTCTGTGCATGCATCCGCCTCTATATGCCACGCATTTCATCATAAGCAGCCATGGCCAATCCACAGCTAAATGAATGCCTCCTCAAGCCCCCAGCGATGCAGCTAACTGCACCGTAACATTATTTCATCACTCCATCTCCTCACCGGTGGAAAGACCTCCCGCTTGCAGTCCATTCGTTGCGCAATCCAATGCTGCCGAGCCGCGCGATGTTCAGACGCCCGTCGCCCCAGTGCCCGGTACGCGTGACAAACGGTGGTGCCCCGCTGATCACTGTTGTCTATGTAGCTATGTATACATGGCGAACTTCTTTTGCACCGTACGCAGCCAACCGTGCTTATCGGAGGCGGGGGGGCAGCAAATGTTCTGCGACGGCATCGTCGAGCAGATCGGCTGCGTCCCCGCTTGTGCGTCTCGCCACGTATGAAATAAAGTACTGTCGATTTTACATTTTAACTTAAAACTTTCGTGACTGCAGTAATTCATATTCTTTGGTTCTTTCGGTTGTCACGTAGATAGAATAATAATAATCAAAAGAAAGTGAATAAAAATAAAACTAATAAAAAACACTAATGTAGACTGTAGCCTGGTTCTTAATCTGAGTGAGTGTACTGGCAATCTCTAATGTAGACTGTAGCCTGGTTATTAACCTTGGTGAGTGTACTGGCAGTCTATAATGTAGACTTATTATGGTTCTTTCAGTAATACAAATAAAATGGAAATAAGAATAAAAATACAAATCAGGATGACGACCACTTGCGTTGCGATCGAAACGTCGTGGTTTTTATTTTGTATTTTGTATTTGTATTCTTATTTTCATTTTATTTGTATTACTAAAAGAACCAGAATAAGTCTACATTATCGACTGCCAGTACATTCACCCAGCTTAATAACCATTGCTACAGTCTACATTATAGACTGCCAGTACTCTCACCAAACTTAATAACCAGGCTACAGTCTACATTATAGACTGCCAGTACACTCACTCCGATTAAGAACCAGGCTACAGTCTACATTAGAGCTTTATTTATTTATTTATTTTCGATCTATACGTGACTTTACCGAAAGAAACAAAGAATACTGTAGGTTTTTTTTACACATCCCGTCGGCCACGCGGGCCTTTAACAAGCGCGGCGGAAAAGGGTTCACCTGTTCCCTGGCCTCGCTTTTATTGCGCGGTCCCGGGGGACATCACAAACCAATTGGCAGCGCCCTTTGATGTGCATTCACAAAGACTCGTCCGCGGAGAGAGAGAGAGATTGAATGCCGGCTTAACCATCTGTTACCATCCCCACGCTCGCGCCGCTGTCTCCGAAAAATAAAGGCGATGGCCCCGCGATTTGGATTCACCTCCGACTCGTCGCGCGGGCTGAAGAGGCGCCGACCACGAGGAGGCGGCTGGGTTCGGGTCCCGCTTTAACAGCCGCACGGACCGTTCCGAAGCCCGCTTTGGCAAGTGCGGCGCGTTGGAAGTCGATTGTCTCAGCCTGGTGGCTGGGCCGCTTTAGCCTGTCTGATACCAACAACAATCAGATCTGTAAATGTTGACAAAAAAAGACCCCCATCACGACAGAATAAACAAACCAGTGAGTTGATCGGCAGCTCGGCGGTGGTGGGGTAGAGTGTGGCTACTCCCACTTCTACCAAGACCCGGTGTGCAAGTAAAGGTCAAACACCCCGCTTGAGGTGCTCCAGAGGTTCCGTCGCGGGCACTTCACCGCTGCCCTCGCTGGCTGAGAAGTTCTAGAACAAGAGGGGGAGTACCCACACTTTACCCCACCGCACGCGTCCTGCCAATCAATTAAACTATAAACTATTTTATATTTTACCAGGTAAGGCCCACTAAGCTATATAGCCCTTTTTCAGAAGCGACCTGGCTATCACAAATGAAAGATCAACGAAGTGGCTTATCACGTGGAAAATTATCGCAGCCAAATAAGCTAAACGCGTGATGTTGATTCTAAATGTGGAGGGGAAAACCCGCAGGACCCGGAGAAAACTCGACGCGACCACGGGGAGAGAGACACCGCAAACTCCAAATATACAACAGCAGTCGTCAGGGTCGGGATCGAACCCACGCCCTCCTGTGTACCAGGCCACCGCGGCGCCCAATTGCGGTGTCGCCATGTATACAGCTGGGAGGGCACGGGTGGGTGGGGGTTAAGAAACGCGCCCCGTGGTTTCAAACGCCGCGCGAGAAGATTCGACTTGCGACCTCTGGGTTGCAAGTCCCGCCTGGTGACCATGACACCACGGCGGCGTCCCATAGTCTATGATATAACCAGTTGCCTCTTCACCACATCCCATTTTATATCATACGTGTTTTGTTGAGGCCATCTCACGATCGAACCCATAACGTTGTTGATAAGACCCTCCACCATCCGACACGGCCAACACGATTACTATTTTAAACTAAATATTGTTTTGTTTTGCAAGGTAAGGCCCACCGAGCTATGTAGCTCTTTTTCAGAAGTGGCCTGGCTACGAATGATAGCTCAACGAAGTGGTTTATCATCATCACGTGGAAATACAAATGAGGCACGTACTCTAAACGCTTGACGTTGATTGTATATGTGAAGGGAAAAGAATGCGCACACTCCATAAATACAGGCGTCAGGGTCGGGATCGAACCCACCACCATCTGCACACCAGTCGAGTTAGTTGTAGCTGTTGTTTCAGCTCGCACGCAGGGGTGAGGTGAAGAAAAAGAAGAAGAACTTCTCACCGCACGTCGAGGCGACCTCGACATTGGCGTCGAGGTGAAGTGAACGCGCGGCGCCTGCCTGCGCTGGCCAGAGACGCGGCCAGGGGGAGCCGAGTGGCGCGCAGAGAGAGATAGATAGAGATAGAGGAAGATAGAGAGACGTCCATGCTTTTCTCCCTGCACCCCCCCCATGAGCCTCATCAACGCGCTTCAGAAGCGAGTCCTCGACTTCTTCTGGTCGGGCAGAGGACACAGGGTCGCGGCTGGGGTCCTGGCCTTGCCACTGGACGAGGGCGGTCACGGGCTGGTGTGCGTGTGGAGTCAGCTGGCCACCTTTCCGACTGCAGGCCGCACAAAAGTTCCTGCACAACGCCCCTGCACCGGCCTGGAGCGTCACGGCCTCCTTCCTCCTGAAACAGCTGGGGGGTCTGCAGTGCTCCAAACAACTATTCTACTTGGACCTGCAGGGCCTCCCACTGGGACAGCTGCCACCTTTCTACAGCAGCGTCCTGCAGACATGGAGCTCCCTCGCTGTCAGGAAGCTGAACCAGCCGCGATCGGCCGAAGATCTGGTCTTCGAACCGATCCTCAGGAACCCACAGACAAAGCTGCCATCCACCACCGCCACCCCCGGCATGGAGAGGCGCCTCGCCAATGCGCGGCTCACCAGGATGGGAGATCTAGTGGAGCATGGAACACGGGGCCGGTGGCTCTGACCAGCAGACATGGCCGCAAAGACAGGGCTGCAGTCGCTCCGGGTGGCTGCCCGGATCCTGGCCGAAGCCAAGGGGACCTTCTCAGCGGCAGTGGGGAAAACTCCCCCCATCGGCATTGGGGATGACGAGGCCCCTCTCGGTCCCCCTTCACCGGAGCTCTCCGTCGTGCCACTGCATCACCAATGCCGACAAGCGAAGGCGGATCACAACCTGTGCCGGCTGGAAGACCTACCGAAGGTGGCCTTCGCAAATGTAAAGAGGAAGGTACTCTACTCCTACATGGTCTGGTTTCACCAACAGGACACCCTGAGGAACCACAAGGACCATGCCTGGAGGAAAGCCCTGCCCTGCGTCTTTCCTGAGAGGCCTTGCTGGAGGCAACTCTACTGCAGCCCAACGTACAACCGCATCGATGACCTCAGCTGGAGCATCGCCCACGGCACCGTCACCACCAACGCCTCTCTGGCGCGCTTCACCGACACCTCCCCGGAGTGCCGGTTCTGCGGTAAAGTGGAGACGGTGCCGCACCAATACGTGGAGTGCAAGAGCCTGGACTTGTTGTTCAAGGTCCTCAGAAACATCCTCCTAAGGTTCAGCCTCCACTTTTCCCCGACGGTCCTCATCTTTGGATACCCAAAGGGCGACGAACCCCAACATCTTCAGGGGCCGGTCAACGTGCTCGGCGGCTATGCCAAGCTCGCCATATACAGGGCGAGGAAGGTGGCCCTGGAGGGGAAACGTCCGGCCAGCAGCGTGGGCATTTTCTGCGCTCTGGTCGGAGCCAGGGTGTGGCTGGAGTTCCGCCATGCGCGGCTGACCCACGCCGTGCTGGCCTTCAAGGAGCAGTGGGCGATGGAGGAGGCCGTGTGCTCGGTGGCAGATGACGGAGAGCTCTGCTCTCCCCGTCTACCCGTCGGAGGCCGTTGGACTGCGAGAAGGGCTGCGTGCATAACGAGAGAGAGCGAGAGAGAGCGAGTGAGGGGGGGGGGTTACATAAGGCAAATATTTAAAAAAACGAAATGATGAACGAAGCAAAGTGCCGACTTCACCGAGCATCTTCTTGTTTCCACTGATCGTAATAAAAAGAGATAGAGAGAGAGATAGACGCGCGGTTCAGTGAGCAGCGTTCTTCCCGGGGTCGCTATTTTTAAAAATTCCGCGTCTTTACCAAGGAGGTCCTCACCGAGTCTCAAGACTCTGGTTTCAGGAGGGTCCTGCCAGATGCTCGTAGCAGAGGGTGACGTTGCTGCTGCTTCTTTTCTCTTGGTATGATCCCAATTGAGTCATCCACCGGGGATTCTCAACGTCCGGATGTTGCTTGTCTTCTAAGCTATGGGAGGAAGCCAGAGAACACGGAGGAATACGACCTCCAGACAGAATGGCGCCCGAGTGGGGAATCAAACCCAGGCCCTCATGGCTGTCAGGGGCCGAGTGTCACCAGGGCGCCATTGACGACACATCCAGTGGCCACGCGGAGAGGTTGAGGATGCGTCACGGGGGCAGTGGTAATCAGAGGCACCCCGTAGCGAGACGCGTGGCTGTAGTGGAGTGCCGCGTCTGGGAGGGAATGTCCCTGGGGATGTCACTCTGCGTGCCGGGGGGCCAATTGGCACCGCGAGGCTCGCTCAGAAGTTGAAAACTCAGAGAGGGGCAGCCCGGAGCGCTGCCCGGCCCCACGGCCGCCTCGCCCGGACCCCGCGCGGTCCGCGTCTCCTCTGCGGAGCTCGTGAGGCAGCAACCGCCTCGCTCCCTGCTGCTGCGGCCTCGTGTACGCCAACCTTTATAATGCCAAGGTAGGCGCACGACGCGTCTCTGTGTTTACAATGTTTGGAACACGACGCGAAAGGGTTACACGAAGTTTGCGCTGTGCCGTGATTGCAAATAACGCCGCGCTGCAAGGAGTCAGAGGCCAGGCGCCAGGGTCCGCGCCCCTCGGACACCACGAGCTCGCCTAGTGATCACGCTATATATATTCCGGCTCTTCTCCACAAATATATATATATTCCGGCTCTTCTCCACAAATGACTTTCTCTCCGGCTATAGCGGGGGCCGGTTATGAAGGTATGATGCATTGACAGCTGCCAGCCTGATTATTACAAGGAGCTGAGAGAACGGCATGAAAACACTTTGGGGAATCTAAATTGTGCGATCACAATCCGCGGCACCACGAGGTGGCACGAATACATTGACACAATCTGGGAGCGATTGGCGCGGAGAGATCCGCGCGGCGGTCTCAGCAGCAGCGGCGGCGCGTATCGGCGTCTCGCGCCCGGCGAACGCGCAGCGCCTTTCCAGGAGACGGAGATTGTCCGATTTCCCCCAAACTTGTGCGGACACCCCCCCCCCCCCCGAGTGCTGATTTGTTTCGCGTATAAATGCACGGAAGTAAATGGCGGCGTACTCAATGCTGCGAACGCGCGACTTATTGACATAACGAGGCTGATTGCGCGTGCAGCCGCGCGTCCACGGATTTCTCGGTGAGCCTCCCTCCCTATCAGCACTCACTCCTCACTCACTCCTCACTCACTCACTCCTCACTCACTCACTCCTCACTCATTCACTCTCTCCTCAATCACTCACTCCTCACTCACTCCCCACTCACTCACTCCTCACTCTCTCCTTACTCATTCACTCACTCCTCACTCTCTCCTCACTCACTCCTCACTATCTCCTCACTCACTCACTCCTCACTCACTCCCTCACTCCTCACTCACTCACTCACTCACTCA
The DNA here is from genome assembly GCF_964198595.1 of Lampetra fluviatilis. Lineage (NCBI taxonomy): Eukaryota > Metazoa > Chordata > Hyperoartia > Petromyzontiformes > Petromyzontidae > Lampetra > Lampetra fluviatilis. Next base: position 12,487,933 of record NC_136303.1, on the reverse strand, counting down.
CTCCTCACTCACTCCTCACTCACTCACTCACTCACTCCTCAATCACTCACTCCTCACTCTCTCCTTACTCACTCACTCTCTCCTCACTCACTCCTCACTAACTCCTCACTCACTCACTCTCTCCTCAATCACTCACTCCTCACTCCCCACTCACTCCTCACTCTCTCCTTACTCATTCACTCACTCCTCACTCTCTCCTCACTCTCTCCTCACTCACTCCTCACTCACTCCTCACTCACTCCTCACTCACTCACTCACTCCTCACTCACTCCTCACTCACTCTCTCTCCTCAATCACTCACTCCTCACTCACTCACTCCTCACTCACTCTCTCCTCACTCACTCACTCCTCATTCACTCACTCCTCACTCACTCCTCACTCACTCCTCACTCACTCACTCACTCCTCACTCACTCTCCCCTCAATCACTCACTCCTCACTCACTCACTCTCTCCTCAATCACTCACTCCCCACTCACTCCTCACTCACTCAATCACTCACTCCTCACTCACTCACTCACTCACTCACTCACTCCTCCCTCACTCCTCACTCACTCCTCACTCACTCACTCCTCACTCACTCTCCCCTCAATCACTCACTCCTCACTCACTCACTCTCTCCTCAATCACACACTCCCCACTCACTCACTCCTCACTCACTCACTCACTAACTCCTCACTCACTCACTCTCTCCTCACTCACTCACTCACTCCTCACTAACTCCTCAATCACTCACTCTCTCCTCAATCACTCACTCCTCACTCCCCACTCACTCACTCACTCCTCACTCTCTCCTTACTCATTCACTCACTCCTCACTCTCTCCTCACTCTCTCCTCACTCACTCACTCCTCACTCACTCCTCACTCACTCACTCCTCACTCACTCACTCCTCACTCACTCTCTCCTCAATCACTCACTCCTCACTCACTCACTCACTCCTCACTCACTCTCTCCTCACTCACTCCTCATTCACTCACTCCTCATTCACTCACTCCTCACTCACTCCTCACTCACTCACTCCTCACTCACTCACTCACTCCTGACTCACTCACTCCTCACTCACTCACTCCTGACTCACTCACTCATTCACCCACTCATTTACTCCTCACTCACTCACTCCTCACTCACTCACTCACTCACTCACTCACTCACTCACTCACTCACTCACTCACTCACTTACTCCTCACTCACTCACTCACTCACTCCTCACTCACTCACTCACTCACTCCTCACTCACTCCTCACTAACTCCTAACTCACTACTCACTCCTCACTCACTCCCTCCTCACTCACTCACTCCTCACTCTCTCACTCACTCCTCACTCACACACTCACTCTTCACTCACTCACTCCTCACTCATTCACTCACTCACTCACTCACTCCTCACTCACTCCTCACTCACTAACTCACTCCTCACTCACTCCTCACTCACTCACTCATCACTCACTCACTCCTCACTCACTCACTCTTCACTCACTCACTCACTCACTCACTCCTCACTCACTCTTCACTCACTCACTCACTCAATCACTCACTCCTCACTCACTGACTCCTCACTCATTCCTCACTCACTCACTCACTCCTCACTCACTCACTCCTCACTCACTCTCTCCTCACTCACTCACTCCTCATTCACTCACTCCTCACTCACTCCTCACTCACTCCTCACTCACTCACTCCTCACTCACTCACTCACTCTCCCCTCAATCACTCACTCACTCACTCACTCTCTCCTCAATCACTCACTCCCCACTCACTCCTCACTCACTCACTCACTCACTCCTCACTCACTCACTCACTCCTCCCTCACTCCTCACTCACTCCTCACTCACTCCTGACTCACTCACTCCTCACTCACTCACTCACTCCTGACTCACTCACTCATTCACCCACTCATTTACTCCTCACTCACTCACTCCTCACTCACTCACTCCTCACTAACTCCTCACTCACTCACTCTCTCCTCAATCACTCACTCCTCACTCCCCACTCACTCACTCCTCACTCTCTCCTTACTCATTCACTCACTCCTCACTCTCTCCTCACTCTCTCCTCACTCACTCACTCACTCACTCCTCACTCACTCCTCACTCACTCCTCACTCACTCACTCCTCACTCACTCTCTCCTCAATCACTCACTCCTCACTCACTCACTCCTCACTCACTCTCTCCTCACTCACTCACTCACTCACTCCTCATTCACTCACTCTTCATTCACTCACTCCTCACTCACTCCTCACTCACTCACTCCTCACTCACTCACTCACTCACTCCTCACTCACTCTCCCCTCAATCACTCACTCCTCACTCACTCACTCACTCACTCACTCACTCTCTCCTCAATCACTCACTCCCCACTCACTCCTCACTCACTCACTCACTCCTCACTCACTCACTCACTCACTCCTCCCTCACTCCTCACTCACTCCTGACTCACTCACTCCTCACTCACTCACTCCTGACTCACTCCTCACTCACTCACTCTTCACTCACTCACTCACTCCTCACTCACTCTTCACTCACTCACTCACTCAATCACTCACTCCTCACTCACTGACTCCTCACTCATTCCTCACTCACTCACTCCTCACTCACTCTCTCCTCACTCACTCACTCACTCACTCACTCCTCATTCACTCACTCCTCACTCACTCCTCACTCACTCACTCCTCACTCACTCACTCACTCTCCCCTCAATCACTCACTCCTCACTCACTCACTCACTCACTCACTCACTCTCTCCTCAATCACTCACTCCCCACTCACTCCTCACTCACTCACTCACTCCTCACTCACTCACTCACTCACTCACTCCTCCCTCACTCCTCACTCACTCATCACTCACTCCTGACTCACTCACTCCTCACTCACTCACTCACTCACTCCTGACTCACTCACTCACTCACTCACTCACTCACTCACTCACTCCTCACTCACTCACTCACTCCTCACTAACTCCTCACTCACTCACTCCTCACTAACTCCTCACTCACTCACTCTCTCCTCAATCACTCACTCCTCACTCCCCACTCACTCACTCCTCACTCTCTCCTTACTCATTCACTCACTCCTCACTCTCTCCTCACTCTCTCCTCACTCACTCACTCACTCCTCACTCACTCCTCACTCACTCCTCACTCATTCACTCTCTCCTCAATCACTCACTCACTCACTCCTCCCTCACTCCTCACTCACTCCTCACTCACTCCTGACTCACTCCTCACTCACTCACTCACTCCTGACTCACTCACTCATTCACCCACTCATTTACTCCTCACTCACTCACTCCTCACTCACTCCTGACTCACTCACTCCTCACTCACTCACTCACTCCTGACTCACTCACTCACTCACTTACTCCTCACTCACTCACTCACTCCTCACTCACTCACTCCTCACTAACTCCTCACTCACTCACTCTCTCCTCAATCACTCACTCCTCACTCCCCACTCACTCACTCCTCACTCTCTCCTTACTCATTCACTCACTCCTCACTCTCTCCTCACTCTCTCCTCACTCACTCACTCCTCACTCACTCCTCACTCACTCCTCACTCCTCACTCACTCCTCACTCACTCCTCACTCACTCTCTCCTCAATCACTCACTCCTCACTCACTCACTCCTCACTCACTCTCTCCTCACTCACTCACTCACTCACTCCTCATTCACTCACTCCTCATTCACTCACTCCTCACTCACTCCTCACTCACTCACTCCTCACTCACTCACTCACTCACTCCTCACTCACTCTCCCCTCAATCACTCACTCCTCACTCACTCACTCTCTCCTCAATCACTCACTCCCCACTCACTCCTCACTCACTCACTCACTCACTCACTCCTCACTCACTCACTCACTCACTCCTCCCTCACTCCTCACTCACTCCTGACTCACTCACTCCTCACTCACTCACTCCTGACTCACTCACTCATTCACCCACTCATTTACTCCTCACTCACTCACTCCTCACTCACTCACTCCTCACTCACTCCTCACTCACTCCTCACTCACTCCTCACTAACTCCTAACTCACTACTCACTCCTCACTCACTCACTCCCTCCTCACTCACTCACTCCTCACTCTCTCACTCACTCCTCACTCACACACTCACTCTTCACTCACTCACTCCTCACTCATTCACTCACTCACTCCTCACTCACTCACTCACTTACTCCTCACTCACTCACTCACTCCTCACTCACTCCTCACTCACTCACTCCTCACTCACTCCTCACTAACTCCTAACTCACTACTCACTCCTCACTCACTCCCTCCTCACTCACTCACTCCTCACTCACTAACTCACTCCTCACTCACTCCTCACTCACTCACTCATCACTCACTCACTCCTCACTCACTCACTCTTCACTCACTCACTCACTCACTCTTCACTCACTCACTCAATCACTCACTCCTCACTCACTGACTCCTCACTCATTCCTCACTCACTCCTCACTCACTCACTCCTCACTCACTCTCTCCTCACTCACTCACTCCTCATTCACTCACTCCTCACTCACTCCTCACTCACTCCTCACTCACTCACTCCTCACTCACTCACTCACTCACTCCTCACTCACTCTCCCCTCAATCACTCACTCCTCACTCACTCACTCTCTCCTCAATCACTCACTCCCCACTCACTCCTCACTCACTCACTCACTCCTCACTCACTCACTCCTCCCTCACTCCTCACTCACTCCTCACTCACTCCTGACTCACTCACTCCTCACTCACTCACTCACTCCTGACTCACTCACTCATTCACCCACTCATTTACTCCTCACTCACTCACTCCTCACTCACTCACTCCTCACTCACTCACTCACTCACTTACTCCTCACTCACTCACTCACTCACTCCTCACTCACTCCTCACTCACTCACTCACTCACTCACTCCTCACTCACTCCTCACTAACTCCTAACTCACTACTCACTCCTCACTCACTCCTCACTCACTCACTCCTCACTCTCTCACTCACTCCTCACTCACACACTCACTCACTCTTCACTCACTCACTCCTCACTCATTCACTCACTCACTCCTCACTCACTCCTCACTCACTAACTCACTCCTCACTCACTCCTCACTCACTCACTCTTCACTCACTCACTCCTCACTCACTCTTCACTCACTCACTCACTCACTCCTCACTCACTGACTCCTCACTCATTCCTCACTCACTCACTCCTCACTCACTCACTCCTCACTAACTCACTCACTCACTCCCTCCTCACTCCCTCCTCACTCACTCACTCCTCACTCCTCACTCACTCATTCACTCCTCACTCACTCACTCCTCACTCACTCACTCACTCCTCACTCACTCACTCACTCCTCATTCACTCACTCCCACTCACTCATTCACACACTCACTCACACTCACACACTCACTCCTCACTCACTCCTCACTCATTCCTCACTCATTCCTTACTCACTCACTCCTCACTCACTCACTCACTCACTCCTCACTCACTCACTCACCACTCACCACTCACTCCTCACTCACTCACTCCTCACTCACTCCTCACTCACCCACTCCTCACTCACTCCTCACTCACTCACCCCTCAGTCACTCACCACTCACTCACCCCTTATTCACTCCTCACTCACCACTCACTCACCACCCACTCACCCCTCACTCACTCACTCATTCCTCACTCACTCACCCCTCACTCGCTCACCACTCACTCACCCCTCACTCACTCACTCCTCACTCACTCACCCTTCATTCACTCACCATTCACTCACCCCTCACACACTCACTCACCACTCACTCACTCACTCCTCACTCACTCATTTCTCACTCACTCCTCACTCACTCCTCACTCACTCCTCACTCACTCACTCACGAGCCGCGCGTGATCTCTGACGAATGCATCCTGACCTTCCTGCACCTTGTCCCCCCATGGCGTTTGGGCACAGTCCCAAGCGACACGTCGCGAATCGAATCGCTAAATGTGGCCGTGGCAACCGTTCCTCAACGGGCCGGTCGACCCGAAACAATCGGCCATCGACGCTCGCTCACAGCAGCACTCGCCTGTCAAGGCTGCACGGGGGGATCTTTGCCCGAGCCGTGGGCGTGGAGGCGGCTCTTGCGCAGAGCGAGAGCCGCGCATTCAACCGCGGCGGAGTCGATGCCGCCTCCACGTCATCGATTCTGAATGACGCCACCTTTTGTTTCCATTTCAGCGAATCCCATCGGCAGAGTGCGACCTGCTCGCCCAGTGTGCACCGGGTGTCTTGACGAGATGAATCGTCATTGAATGTCGGGGTCGGCCACGTAATGATCCGGTCCGATATGCATGCCGTGAAACCCCTCGACCACCCGACGTGACAAAACAAATTACATTTTCACGTGATGTTCACGCGTTCAACGCGCCAGTGATTAGTATGAGTATCTCAGCTCAGTGCCCGGTGAGTTAAGAATTTTGATCACAGCCACAAGGTAGCGATTAGATGACCCCATGTGCTTCTTGGAACTGCGTCAAGCATCCTCAGGTAAGAGATCAGGAGTCATTGCGGTCTCACCAGTGGCATAGCGAGCGTGGGGCAGAGGAGGTGCCTTGCCCCCCCCCCCCGCGGCCAAAGCTACAAGTTGGGGCCCCCTTGACAACCACCATGAAATATATTTTCAACATCATTGGAAAATAACAGCACTTAAGTAACGATGTGATTAGGCAAGGTGAGCCGTGATATACAACAGCCTCTAGGTGCGACCGTGCGAGAAAACATCAAATACTGGGCCCCCCCCTGACCGATTGCCGCACCCCCTGAGCTGATAACGTCGTTACTGGGCCACTGGGTCTCAGTGTTGGGCAGGCGGGCATGGCAGCCAATACGCCGGGTAGGCGATCCACGCGGCATTGAACAACAGAACCCACCACTTCCCGCAATCGGCAGCAGCAGCAGCGATAGTGCAACTGCTGCTGCGTGAATGACGCCAATCAGAGGGCGATCAGCTCCCGTGAGCAGGAGGCGGCGAAGGGGGATGGGGGCGATTCCACGGCTTCGAGGCGTGCGCCGTCGCTCGCTTCACTCGAATGGGCTCGGCGATGCGGCGCTTCAATCGGAGCGCTCCTCCGCGATTGATGGCGGCGGCTTTTTTGTCTTCATTGCGAGCCGCGCGCGCGCCGGCTGGCCGCGTCGCGCACACGCGCGCACGCCCCACAAGTGGGTATTCAATTTCACAATTTGAAACTGAAATTTCCGCATTTATATGATTAGTTTGCCATGCTCATATTCGGTATTTTGGAAATAGACATTTTCATTTAAATTGTCTGCCACAAACAACGTCACGCTCTCCGCGGAACGCGGCGTGGATGGGCCGTGCAATTTGTGGTTACGAGTCGAGATTTATTTTTTTCTTTCCCCACCCGCGCGCCCGCCGCCACCGCATCACGCGGAGGCTTCATGAGATCATCGAGTGGGCACGACAATGCCTTCTCCGCGGTGGATATGAAATTGAATCAGCATTAACCCGCCGTGAGGCATTAGAGTGATTGTTGTTGTTGTTATATCAGTCTCTGAGAACAAGTCTCGTTCAAAGTAACAAGAGACTCCGAGGCGGCCGCGTGGCGGTGCAGAGGCCAGGAGCAGTGAGGCGAGCCCCGATGAGATTCTGGGGTCAAATCGCCGTGTCGGTTCAGTCACCAAACCTCCCTGCACTGCACTCTACCGTGCGTGGCGCCTACTGCGTCGGTCTCGTACGCACGGTGGTGGCGGCGGTGGTGGCGGTCACCCAATCGAAGCGCCATCCAGGCTCAGGCCCTGCTTTTGCTACCGAGATGCGACGCGATCGTGGCGCCTTCCGCGTGCTTGGGGTCATGGGGGTCAAGGCAGCGACGAGGGTGCGGAGCGGCCTGCGAGGCGCCTTCAGCGGCGAGCGGGACGTGCACGAGGGGGGACGTCGCCACGCGTGCGGTCAGAGAGCGGCGGCAGCAGCCGCGGGGAGTGGCGCTCAACGCGGGGAGTGATGGTCTCTCGTTGCGAGGATAATAACGCCTTTCAAATGTTCTTTTGCATATCTCTCGTCGCAAACAAAGCAAGCGTTTCCCGGAAAAGACAATCAAGCGGAGCTTTCAAACACGCGTATTATTTCTCATTTTCCGCTCAAATGGAATCCAGCGTTCGTGGCTGTTATTCAATATTTTGTTCCCGAGCCAGGTAAAACAGCGCAGTTGAGTTCCATTAGGCCGGGCCTCCGCGTCTGTGCCCACAATAAACCTAAAAGCTTTGGCTGCCTGCAGCCCCGTCAAAAGATTTCATTTCCCGCAACCCTCTCCATGTCCTCTTCTCCACCGTCATTAAGGCGCAACCATTTACCGCCGATCACCGATGCCGGCATCACTCCGGGCTGCATTAATGCAGCCTCACAAAAAAGCCATCGTGGCGTATTATCACTTCAATCAGCTCCAAATTGGACTCTAACGCATCGTTCGCGGGCTTGTGACATGTTAACAGTATCGTCCATTTGCGCAGATTGGGCCTAATCCAGCGAGCGCCGCGATGGATTGGCTGCGAAGTGACGCGAGTGCAGCGGGAAGCCCCGCGGGACACGGAGCTGATTAATAGAACGAGGTGGCCAGGGAAATCAATTAGCCTTACGAGGCGCGGGAATGGGCAATGTTTATTGCTGAACGCGCCAGGCAAACAGGGGCAATTATATCGGCGGCACATTTTGATTTGAGGTTAAACTCCGCGAAGACGGCGCGGCGCACGGAGCGCGCGCGGCGCGCCGGGCTGCGCGGACTGCTGATGATGACGATGACGATGGTGATGGCACGCGCGCTGGGGTTTCGAGATCTGTTTACATTCGCCCCTCGTCCACGCCAGGGAACGCGCCTCGAACGAAGATAATTCGCCCGATCGGCTCCAGGCTGCGTGCGTTTGAGGCGTCCAGTCGGAGCGATGTCCTGCTGCGATTATCATGGCAGGCATTGGTGCTGGAAATATCACATTGCTATGGCGGGGGTGAGTCTATCCATAGGACAACCGCTGATAATTCCGCCCCCCGCCCCCGTCGTCCGTATTTTATCAACCCCCGTAGGGATGATGGGCTGAGTCGACCCGCAATCAAGATTCGAACTGAGCCCCCGTCGGGAAGAGAGGACACCACGTATCGTGACGCAGACGGAGCAGTTCCGCATCTGATGCACAGAACCAATGGGGACGACAGATCCTGCAGGGAGGAGGAACGACTCACAGTCGCAGAATTGTGGTGCAGCACGAGTCTTGCACTTCTTCTGCGACTCACAACCACCAAGACCCGTGAGCGTGAACATCCCGTGGGGAGACTGGCAGATGTCCTCACATGGCGGCTGCCGCCTCCACAACGGGACGATCCTGGCTGTTACGGACGGCGAAGCTTATTGCGGTTAACAGGCAAAGGTGCAGCCATGCAATTGCTGCCTGATAATGCTGGATGGAAAGCCAAACGGCTCATGGAAGAACACATCTGTGGCTATACAGTGAGGGAAAAAATATTTGATCCCCTGCTGATTTTGTACGTTTGCCCACTGACAAAGAAATGATCAGTCTATAATTTTAATGGTAGGTTTATTTGAACAGTGAGAGACAGAATAACAACAAAATTCATAAAAACGTATGTCAAAAATGGTATAAGTTAATTTGCATTTTAATGAGGGAAATAAGTATTTGACCCCTCTGCAAAACATGACTTAGTACTTGGTGGCAAAACCCTTGTTGGCAATCACAGAGGTCAGACGTTTCTTGTAGTTGGCCACCAGGTTTGCACACATCTCAGGAGGGATTTTGTCCCACTCCTCTTTGCAGATCTTCTCCAAGTCATTAGGGTTTCGAGGCTGACGTTTGGCAACTCGAACCTTCAGCTCCCTCCACAGATTTTCTATTGGATTAAGGTCTGGAGACTGGCTAGGCCACTCCAGGACCTTAATGTGCTTCTTCTTGAGCCACTCCTTTGTTGCCTTGGCCGTGTGTTTTGGGTCATTGTCATGCTGGAATACCCATCCACGACCCATTTTCAATGCCCTGGCTGAGGGAAGGAGGTTCTCACCCAAGATTTGACGGTACATGGCCCCGTCCATCGTCCCTTTGATGCGGTGAAGTTGTCCTGTCCCCTTAGCAAAAAAACACCCTCAAAGCATAATGTTTCCACCTCCATGTTTGATGGTGGGGATGGTGTTCTTGGGGTCATAGGCAGCATTCCTTCTCCTCCAAACACGGCGAGTTGAGTTGATACCAAAGAGCTCCATTTTGGTCTCATCTGACCACAACACTTTCACCCAGTTGTCCTCTGAATCACTCAGATGTTCATTGGCAAACTTCAGACGGGCATGTATATGTGCTTTCTTGAGCAGGGGGACCTTGCGGGCACTGCAGGATTTCAGTCCTTCACGGCGTAGTGTGTTACCAACTGTTTTCTTGATGACTATGGTCCCAGCTGCCTTGAGATCATTGACAAGATCCTCCCGTGTAGTTTTGGGCTGATTCCTCACCGTTCTCATGATCATTGCAACTCCACGAGGTGGGATCTTGCATGGAGCCCCAGGCCGAGGGAGATTGACAGTTCTTTTGTGTTTCTTCTATTTGCGAATAATCGCACCAACTGTTGTCACCTTCTCACCAAGCTGCTTGGCGATGGTCTTGTAGCCCATTCCAGCCTTGTGTAGGTCTACAATCTTGTCTCTGACATCCTTGGAGAGCTCTTTGGTCTTGGCCATGGTGGAGAGTTTGGAATCTGATTGATCGGTTTCTTCTGTGAACAGGTGTCTTTTATACAGGTAACAAGCTGAGATTAGGAGCACTCCCTTTAAGTGTGCTCCTAATCTCAGCTCGTTACCTGTATAAAAGACACCTGGGAGCCAGAAATCTTTCTGATTGAGAGGGGGTCAAATACTTATTTCCCTCATTAAAATGCAAACCAATTTATAACATTTTTGACATGCGTTTTTCTGGATTTTGTTGTTGTTATTCTGTCTCTCACCGTTCAAACAAACCTACCATTAAAATTATAGACTGATAATTTCTTTGTCAGTGGGCAAACGTACAAAATCAGCAGGGGATCAAATACTTTTTACCCTCACTGTATGTGGAGGTACAGACTGCGGTTCCACTGTTCTGGCTTTGCTCAACGGTGATCGACGATGCCACGCGGCCACGCACGATTAGCGCGTGTGGCGAGGAGATGTCATCTCCATCGCCCGGTGACGCAGGAAAGCGTGGGTTCCATTCCGGACCCTGACGATGCGTCGACCTTTCTCCTAGGTCCTCCGGCTGTGCCCTCATCCAAACTGAGAAGCATGCATTTAGATGATGTGTCTGCTGCTATGAATGCTTACGGGTGACGATGGTGATGACATCAGCCACTTTGATGAGCTACTATCACGTGCGACCACATCGCCTCTGTAATGGAGCTGACAGCTCAGTGGCCGCCTCTCCCCTCCTGGCTCCTGCCCCTCGCCGACCCCCTTTGTCTTCCAATGTAACGATGCCTCATTCATTTTCAGCCCACCAGATTTATATCGCCCCCCCCTCCCCCAGCTATGACCAGGCCTATCCCAACCCCTCCTTATCAATCTCTCTTGCTTTACTGCATCAAAACTACACCGCCACTTACAATAACCCCAACTCTTTATTTCAAATAATTACCACGTTGTGTGCAATGTTATAATTGCCGTAAAGCGCCTTGGTGAATAAGATAAGAGGAGTGGCCTTTACCTGGTAAATTAAATTGTTTCGTTTTTAATGTGCGCATTCTAAACACCGCTCAGCGGCCTCCTGCCGCAGCCTGCCGCCCTGCTCCGCTGAATGGGACTGCAGGGGTCGAACTGCTTCCCTCGCGCCTCTGAGGCAGCCGCCGCTTCCCGTCGGGGCCCTGCCTGCTACAGCGAACCTCGGCCATTACGGTTAAATTAAAGGTCCTGATTGATTTTAATGCTTGAAATAAAATTAAAATCGCCTCCTACGCGGACTAATTATGTCATTAGAATGCGCGCGGCGCGGTGTGAGCGGTGCCCGCCAGAGCGCTCGGCGAGGTCAGCGCGCGGGGTCACCTCGCCGCTTGGCACCCCGCGCGCTCGCCACAGGCGTGGCCCCGCAACCGCTCGGCCCTCGCCACTGCCGGCGGGAGAAGGGCCCTCCGCAGGAGGGAGCTCTCGAGGAGCCCCTGTCAGACGGCACTTGTGGCTACTGGTTCTCGGCATGGAGGCAAGCCACGCTTTTGCCCCACCAGAGGCGGCTTTGCTTGGCGGCGTCGCCACCCATCTTAAGACTGCCGGATGGAACGGAGGCTCGGAGGGATTCAACTGCCGCGCCGCGGGATCGGACAGGCGAACCCAGTGCGATGGCCACCGCGGGCAGGGCAGTAGCTTTCCACGGAGTGTCCTCAATGAAATTGTATCCGCGCATTTGCGTTGACCGCCGCTGCTGCTGCTGCTGCTGCGATCTCAGCTTCGCCGGGTCTCCCGTGCAGACGAGGCGCCCTTGAATGGGGGGTGGGGGGGCTCCGCCGCTTCAACGTGAACATCATTTCACCAAAGACGCTACCGACAAAGGCAAAGGTCCCCCGTATAGGCTCAGACTGTTGAGGGTAAGTGCTGTTAGGAAGCACCCATGAAGGCCGGCACGACACACGAGGGGGTGGGTGGCCAGCACCACGCCCGACCGCCTTTGTCTCCCCATTCGCCATGTGTACATACCGCACAAAGGTACTCGTTTGAGGCTGAGTCGACCTAGGGGAGGAGGCCCAGAACCGGTTCAGATCATCGTCACTGGTGTTGGCCGTGAGCGGGAATCGAACTCGGGTGGCCGGGTTCGTAGCGCAGCGCAGCGCTCACCGCTCCACCAGCGCTGCCCACAGCCGCTTCAGCACGAACAGCGTCGCAGAGACACGAGCGAACCGCGGTGACCAGCAGCAGCAGCGCGTCCAATACACCCGGCACATCAATAATACGCAGCGGTGGCTGCAGCGGCAGCGCTGGCGTTTCAATGCGTGCCAACCCCAAAGCTTTGCACCGCAACATACGACCGCAAACTCTTGCCGAAGGACGAGCAGCCACTGTGAACGTGGATGAGAGGAGACCGACGGCATTTTATTATCGATGACGCCATTTCTCAATCCACTGCTGGATGACGGCCTCCCTCCCCACGTCGTGTCCGCCGTCTTCGTTGATGAAGTTTATTTAGGCGGCTGGCCGGGATTGGGCACAAGTTAGCCCACGTTTCACTCAGGCGACTGGAGAGTCACGCGGGATGTTTGGCCACTCGTGGACGTGCGACGATGCCATGGCACGTCGCGGTAGCGTTGTGGTTCGCGCGCTGCGCTTCGAATCCGGCGATCCGAGTTCGGTGCCTTGCCACGGCTGACATCGATGGCGAGTGATATCTCCGAACCGGCCCTGGGTTACCGTAGGTCGACTCAGCCGTCAATGAGTACTGCACTTGGAGCCACGGCCGCCAACACTTTGAGGTAAGACAGACCCCCCCCCTCTGGGCGTTCAGCCCCGGTCCTGCGGGGCCCTCTGGGCGCCCCTGCCGGCGTCACGACCCACGGGCCTGCGGGGAGGACTGCGCTGTGTCGCTGGGCCCCTGGACAATCTCGCGCGCCTCTCACCAGCATCATCGACAGCCATGGTCAATCCGCTGCTGCTGGATGAAGGCCTGTCTCTCACGCCGGCACGCTCTCCCGACAGCCTGAGACGATGGAGCGGTGCGCCACGAGGGGCGCCAGGGCACCACGAGGGGCGCCAGGGGCAGCCCCCGGCGCGGCGCCACGGACGTGGAGGTCGAGCCGAGCCGGGCAGCGGCGACAGCTCCCGCGGCTCCGAGGATCGTGAGCGCCGCCTGCAGCGAGTCCCGAGTAACGAGTCCTAAGTAACACGTACTGAGTACTGAGTAACGAGTAACACGTGCTGAGGACCCAATAACGAGTACCGAGTACCACGTACCGAGTACCAGGTACCGAGTAGCGAGTACCAAGTTTTGAGTTCTCGCGACCATCCCGAGGGGCGGGGACGCTGTGGCTCTGCACTCACTTGGAGGCGTTGCCGCTGGGCTGGTCAGAGCCACGGTGGCTAGGAGATGTTAACTACCTCTCTTGTCATCATCACGGTGGCTAGGAGATGTTGACTACCTCGCCTGTCATCATCACGGTGGCTAGAAGATGTTAACTACCTCGCCTGTCATCACCACGGTGGCTAGGAGATGTTAAGTACCTCGCCTGCTATCATCACGGTGGATCGGAGATGTTAACTACCTCGCCTGTCGTCATCACGGTGGCTAGGAGATGTTAACTACCTTTCCTGTTATCATAAATGTGACTAGGAGATGTTAACTAGCTCGCCTGCTATCATCACAGTGGCTAGGAGATGTTAACTACCACGCCTGTCGTCATCACGGTGGCTAGGAGATGTTAACTACATCGCCTGTCATCATCACGGTGACTAGGAGATGTTAACTACCTCGCCTGTCATCACGGTGGCTAGCAGATGTTGACTACCTCGACTGTCATCATCACGGTAGCTAGGAGATGTTAACTACCTCGCCTGTATCATCACGGTGGCTAGGAAATGTTAACTACCTCGCCTGCTATCATCACGGTGGCTCGGAGATGTTAACTACCTCGCCTGTCGTCATCACGGTGGCTAGGAGATGTTAACTACCTCAAATGCTATCATCACGGTGGCTCGTAGATGTTAACTCCCTCGCCTGTCATCATCACGGTGGCTAGGAGATGTTAACTACCTCACATGTTATCATCACTGTGACTAGGAGATGTTAACTACCTTGCCTGTCATCATTACTGTGACCAGGAGATGTTAACTCACTCGCCTGTTATCATCACTGTGACTAGGAGATGTTAACTACCTCGCCTGTCGTCATCACTGTGACTAGGAGATGTTGACTACCTCGCCTGTCATCATCACGGTGGCTAGGAGATGTTAACTACCTCGCCTGTCATCATCACTGTGACCAGGAGATGTTGACTACCTCGCCTGTCATCATCACGGTGGCTAGGAGATGTTAACTACCTCGCCTGTCATCATCACAGAAACAAGAAGATGTTAATTACCTTGCCTGTTATCATCACGGTGGCTATTAGATGTTAACTACCTTGCCTGTCGTCATCACGGTGGCTAGGAGATGTTAACTACCTCGCCTGTCGTCATCACGGTGGCTAGGAGATGTTAACTACCTCACCTGTTATCATCACTGTGACTAGGAGATGTTAACTAGCTCGCCTTTTATCATCACGGTGGCTAGGAGGTTTGAACTACCTCGCCTGTCGTCATCACGGTGGCTAGGAGATGTTAACTACCTCGCCTGTCATCATCATGGTGACTAGGAGATGTTAACTAGCTCGCCTGTTATCATCACGGTGACTAGGAGATGTTAACTACCTCGCCTGTTATTATGGTGGCTAGGAGATGTTGACTACCTCGCCTGTCATCATCACGGTGGCCAGGAGATGTTAACTACCTCGCCTGTCATCATCACGGTGGCTAGATGTTAACTTCCTCGCCTGTCATCATCATGGTGGCTAGGAGATGTTAACTACCTTGCTTGTCGTCATCACGGTGGCTAGGAGATGTTAACTACCTTGCCTGTCATCATCACGGTGGCCAGGAGATGTTAACTATCTCGCCTGTTATCATCACTGTGACCAGGAGATGTTAACTACCTCGCCTGTCATCGTCACGGTGACTAGGAGATGTTGACTACCTCGCCTGTCATCATCACTGTGACCAGGAGATCTTAACTACCTCTCCTGTCATCATCACTGTGGCTAGGAGATGTTAACTACCTCGACTGTCATCATCACGGTAGCTAGGAGATGTTAACTACCTCGCCTGTATCATCACGGTGACTAGGAGATGTTAACTACCTCGCCTGCTATCATCACGGTGGCTCGGAGATGTTAACTACCTCGCCTGTCGTCATCACGGTGGCTAGGAGATGTTAACTACCTTTCCTGTTATCATAAATGTGACTAGGAGATGTTAACTAGCTTGCCTGTTATCATCACAGTGGCTAGGAGATGTTAACTACCTCGCCTGTCGTCATCACGGTGGCTAGGAGATGTTAACTACATCACCTGTCATCATCACTGTGACTAGGAGATGTTAATTACCTCGCCTGTCATCACGGTGGCTAGCAGATGTTGACTTCCTCGCCTGTCATCATCATGGTGGCCAGGAGATGTTAACTACCTCGACTGTCTTCATCACGTTGGCTAGGAGATGTTAACTACATCGCCTGTCATCATCACGGTGACTAGGAGATGTTAACTACCTCGCCTGTCATCACGGTGGCTAGCAGATGTTGACTACCTCGACTGTCATCATCACGGTAGCTAGGAGATGTTAACTACCTCGCCTGTATCATCACGGTGGCTAGGAAATGTTAACTACCTCGCCTGCTATCATCACGGTGGCTCGGAGATGTTAACTACCTCGCCTGTCATCATCACGGTGGCTAGGAGATGTTAACTACCTCAAATGCTATCATCACGGTGGCTCGTAGATGTTAACTCCCTCGCCTGTCATCATCACGGTGGCTAGGAGATGTTAACTACCTCACCTGTTATCATCACTGTGACTAGGAGATGTTAACTACCTTGCCTGTCATCATTACTGTGACCAGGAGATGTTAACTCACTCGCTTGTTATCATCACTGTGACTAGGAGATGTTAACTACCTCGCCTGTCGTCATCACTGTGACTAGGAGATGTTGACTACCTCGCCTGTCATCATCACGGTGGCTAGGAGATGTTAACTACCTCGCCTGTCATCATCACTGTGACCAGGAGATGTTGACTACCTCGCCTGGCATCATCACGGTGGCTAGGAGATGTTAACTACCTCGCCTGTCATCATCACAGAAACAAGGAGATGTTAATTACCTCGCCTGTTATCATCACGGTGGCTATTAGATGTTAACTACCTTGCCTGTCGTCATCACGGTGGCTAGGAGATGTTAACTACCTCGCCTGTCATCATCACGGTGGCTCGGAGATGTTAACTACCTCGCCTGTCGTCATCACGGTGGCTAGCAGATGTTAACTACCTTTCCTGTTATCATAAATGTGACTAGGAGATGTTAACTAGCTTGCCTGTTATCATCACAGTGGCTAGGAGATGTTAACTACCTCGCCTGTCGTCATCACGGTGGCTAGGAGATGTTAACTACATCACCTGTCATCATCACTGTGACTAGGAGATGTTAATTACCTCGCCTGTCATCACGGTGGCTAGCAGATGTTGACTTCCTCGCCTGTCATCATCATGGTGGCCAGGAGATGTTAACTACCTCGACTGTCTTCATCACGTTGGCTAGGAGATGTTAACTACATCGCCTGTCATCATCACGGTGACTAGGAGATGTTAACTACCTCGCCTGTCATCACGGTGGCTAGCAGATGTTGACTACCTCGACTGTCATCATCACGGTAGCTAGGAGATGTTAACTACCTCGCCTGTATCATCACGGTGGCTAGGAAATGTTAACTACCTCGCCTGCTATCATCACGGTGGCTCGGAGATGTTAACTACCTCGCCTGTCATCATCACGGTGGCTAGGAGATGTTAACTACCTCAAATGCTATCATCACGGTGGCTCGTAGATGTTAACTCCCTCGCCTGTCATCATCACGGTGGCTAGGAGATGTTAACTACCTCACCTGTTATCATCACTGTGACTAGGAGATGTTAACTACCTTGCCTGTCATCATTACTGTGACCAGGAGATGTTAACTCACTCGCTTGTTATCATCACTGTGACTAGGAGATGTTAACTACCTCGCCTGTCGTCATCACTGTGACTAGGAGATGTTGACTACCTCGCCTGTCATCATCACGGTGGCTAGGAGATGTTAACTACCTCGCCTGTCATCATCACTGTGACCAGGAGATGTTGACTACCTCGCCTGGCATCATCACGGTGGCTAGGAGATGTTAACTACCTCGCCTGTCATCATCACAGAAACAAGGAGATGTTAATTACCTCGCCTGTTATCATCACGGTGGCTATTAGATGTTAACTACCTTGCCTGTCGTCATCACGGTGGCTAGGAGATGTTAACTACCTCGCCTGTCATCATCACGGTGGCTAGGAGATGTTAATTACCTCGCCTGTCATCACGGTGGCTAGCAGATGTTGACTTCCTCGCCTGTCATCATCACGGTGGCCAGGAGATGTTAACTACCTCGACTGTCATCATCACGTTGGCTAGATGTTAACTAACTCGCCTGTCATCATCATTGTGACTAGGAGATGTTAACTACCTCGACTGTCATCATCACGGTGGCCAGGAGATGTTAACTACCTCGCCTGTTATCATCACTGTGACTAGGAGATGTTAACTACCTCGCCTGTCGTCATCACGGTGGCTAGGAGATGTTAACTACCTCACCTGTTATCATCACTGTGACTAGGAGATGTTAACTAGCTCGCCTTTTATCATCACGGTGGCTAGGAGGTTTGAACTACCTCGCCTGTCGTCATCACGGTGGCTAGGAGATGTTAACTACCTCGCCTGTCATCATCATGGTGACTAGGAGATGTTAACTAGCTCGCCTGTTATCATCACGGTGACTAGGAGATGTTAACTACCTCGCCTGTTATTATGGTGGCTAGGAGATGTTGACTACCTCGCCTGTCATCATCACGGTGGCCAGGAGATCTTAACTACCTCTCTTGTCATCATCACTGTGGCTAGGAGATGTTAACTACCTCGACTGTCATCATCACGGTGACTAGGAGATGTTAACTACCTCGCCTGCTATCATCACGGTGGCTCGGAGATGTTAACTACCTCGCCTGTCGTCATCACGGTGGCTAGGAGATGTTAACTACCTTTCCTGTTATCATAAATGTGACTAGGAGATGTTAACTAGCTTGCCTGTTATCATCACAGTGGCTAGGAGATGTTAACTACCTCGCCTGTCGTCATCACGGTGGCTAGGAGATGTTAACTACATCACCTGTCATCATCACTGTGACTAGGAGATGTTAATTACCTCGACTGTCATCACGGTGGCTAGCAGATGTTGACTTCCTCGCCTGTCATCATCACGGTGGCCAGGAGATGTTAACTACCTCGACTGTCATCATCACGTTGGCTAGATGTTAACTACCTCGCCTGTCATCATCATGGTGGCTAGGAGATGTTAACTACCTATCCTGTCATCATCACGGTGGCCAGGAGATGTTAACTATCTCGCCTGTTATCATCACTGTGACCAGGAGATGTTAACTACCTCGCCTGTCATCGTCACGGTGACTAGGAGATGTTAACTACCTCGACTGTATCATCACGGTGACTAGGAGATGTTAACTACCTCGCCTGCTATCATCACGGTGGCTCGGAGATGTTAACTACCTCGCCTGTCGTCATCACGGTGGCTAGGAGATGTTAACTACCTTTCCTGTTATCATAAATGTGACTAGGAGATGTTAACTAGCTTGCCTGTTATCATCACAGTGGCTAGGAGATGTTAACTACCTCGCCTGTCGTCATCACGGTGGCTAGGAGATGTTAACTACATCACCTGTCATCATCACTGTGACTAGGAGATGTTAATTACCTCGACTGTCATCACGGTGGCTAGCAGATGTTGACTTCCTCGCCTGTCATCATCACGGTGGCCAGGAGATGTTAACTACCTCGACTGTCATCATCACGTTGGCTAGATGTTAACTACCTCGCCTGTCATCATCATGGTGGCTAGGAGATGTTAACTACCTATCCTGTCATCATCACGGTGGCCAGGAGATGTTAACTATCTCGCCTGTTATCATCACTGTGACCAGGAGATGTTAACTACCTCGCCTGTCATCGTCACGGTGACTAGGAGATGTTGACTACCTCGCCTGTCATCATCACTGTGACCAGGAGATGTTAACTACCTCCCCTGTCATCATCACGGTGGCTAGGAGATGTTAACTACCTCGACTGTCGTCATCACGGTGGCTAGGAGATGTTAACTACCATTCCTGTTATCATAAATGTGACTAGGAGATGTTAACTAGCTCGCCTGTCAACATCACAGTGGCTAGGAGATGTTAACTACCTCGCCTGTCGTCATCACGGTGGCTAGGAGATGTTAACTACCTCGCCTGTCATCATCACGGTGGCTAGATGTTAACTACCTCGCCCGTCATCATCATGGTGGCTAGGAGATGTTAACTACTTTGCCTGTCGTCATCACGGTGGCTCGGAGATGTTAACTACCTCGCCTGTCGTCATCACGGTGGCTAGGAGATGTTAACTACCTTTCCTGTTATCATAAATGTGACTAGGAGATGTTAACTAGCTCGCCTGTTATCATCACGGTGGCTAGGAGATGTTAACTACATCGCCTGTCATCATCACGGTGGCTAGGAAATGTTAACTACCTCGCCTGCTATCATCACGGTGGCTCGGAGATGTTAACTACCTCGCCTGTCGTCATCACGGTGGCTAGGAGATGTTAACTACCTCAAATGCTATCATCACGGTGGCTCGGAGATGTTAACTACCTCGCCTGCTATCATGACGGTAGCTAGGAGATGTTAACTACCTTGCCTGTCATCATTACTGTGACCAGGAGATGTTAACTCACTCGCTTGTTATCATCACTGTGACTAGGAGATGTTAACTACCTCGCCTGTCGTCATCACTGTGACTAGGAGATGTTGACTACCTCGCCTGTCATCATCACGGTGGCTAGGAGATGTTAACTACCTCGCCTGTCATCATCACTGTGACCAGGAGATGTTGACTACCTCGCCTGGCATCATCACGGTGGCTAGGAGATGTTAACTACCTCGCCTGTCATCATCACAGAAACAAGGAGATGTTAATTACCTCGCCTGTTATCATCACGGTGGCTATTAGATGTTAACTACCTTGCCTGTCGTCATCACGGTGGCTAGGAGATGTTAACTACCTCGCCTGTCATCATCACGGTGGCTAGGAGATGTTAATTACCTCGCCTGTCATCACGGTGGCTAGCAGATGTTGACTTCCTCGCCTGTCATCATCACGGTGGCCAGGAGATGTTAACTACCTCGACTGTCATCATCACGTTGGCTAGATGTTAACTAACTCGCCTGTCATCATCATTGTGACTAGGAGATGTTAACTACCTCGACTGTCATCATCACGGTGGCCAGGAGATGTTAACTACCTCGCCTGTTATCATCACTGTGACTAGGAGATGTTAACTACCTCGCCTGTCGTCATCACGGTGGCTAGGAGATGTTAACTACCTCACCTGTTATCATCACTGTGACTAGGAGATGTTAACTAGCTCGCCTTTTATCATCACGGTGGCTAGGAGGTTTGAACTACCTCGCCTGTCGTCATCACGGTGGCTAGGAGATGTTAACTACCTCGCCTGTCATCATCATGGTGACTAGGAGATGTTAACTAGCTCGCCTGTTATCATCACGGTGACTAGGAGATGTTAACTACCTCGCCTGTTATTATGGTGGCTAGGAGATGTTGACTACCTCGCCTGTCATCATCACGGTGGCCAGGAGATCTTAACTACCTCTCTTGTCATCATCACTGTGGCTAGGAGATGTTAACTACCTCGACTGTCATCATCACGGTGACTAGGAGATGTTAACTACCTCGCCTGCTATCATCACGGTGGCTCGGAGATGTTAACTACCTCGCCTGTCGTCATCACGGTGGCTAGGAGATGTTAACTACCTTTCCTGTTATCATAAATGTGACTAGGAGATGTTAACTAGCTTGCCTGTTATCATCACAGTGGCTAGGAGATGTTAACTACCTCGCCTGTCGTCATCACGGTGGCTAGGAGATGTTAACTACATCACCTGTCATCATCACTGTGACTAGGAGATGTTAATTACCTCGACTGTCATCACGGTGGCTAGCAGATGTTGACTTCCTCGCCTGTCATCATCACGGTGGCCAGGAGATGTTAACTACCTCGACTGTCATCATCACGTTGGCTAGATGTTAACTACCTCGCCTGTCATCATCATGGTGGCTAGGAGATGTTAACTACCTATCCTGTCATCATCACGGTGGCCAGGAGATGTTAACTATCTCGCCTGTTATCATCACTGTGACCAGGAGATG
The DNA here is from genome assembly GCF_964198595.1 of Lampetra fluviatilis. NCBI lineage: Eukaryota > Metazoa > Chordata > Hyperoartia > Petromyzontiformes > Petromyzontidae > Lampetra > Lampetra fluviatilis. The sequence continues at coordinate 12,465,850 of NC_136303.1, read as the reverse complement.
TTAACTACCTCGCCTGTCATCGTCACGGTGACTAGGAGATGTTAACTACCTCGACTGTATCATCACGGTGACTAGGAGATGTTAACTACCTCGCCTGCTATCATCACGGTGGCTCGGAGATGTTAACTACCTCGCCTGTCGTCATCACGGTGGCTAGGAGATGTTAACTACCTTTCCTGTTATCATAAATGTGACTAGGAGATGTTAACTAGCTTGCCTGTTATCATCACAGTGGCTAGGAGATGTTAACTACCTCGCCTGTCGTCATCACGGTGGCTAGGAGATGTTAACTACATCACCTGTCATCATCACTGTGACTAGGAGATGTTAATTACCTCGACTGTCATCACGGTGGCTAGCAGATGTTGACTTCCTCGCCTGTCATCATCACGGTGGCCAGGAGATGTTAACTACCTCGACTGTCATCATCACGTTGGCTAGATGTTAACTACCTCGCCTGTCATCATCATGGTGGCTAGGAGATGTTAACTACCTATCCTGTCATCATCACGGTGGCCAGGAGATGTTAACTATCTCGCCTGTTATCATCACTGTGACCAGGAGATGTTAACTACCTCGCCTGTCATCGTCACGGTGACTAGGAGATGTTGACTACCTCGCCTGTCATCATCACTGTGACCAGGAGATGTTAACTACCTCCCCTGTCATCATCACGGTGGCTAGGAGATGTTAACTACCTCGACTGTCGTCATCACGGTGGCTAGGAGATGTTAACTACCATTCCTGTTATCATAAATGTGACTAGGAGATGTTAACTAGCTCGCCTGTCAACATCACAGTGGCTAGGAGATGTTAACTACCTCGCCTGTCGTCATCACGGTGGCTAGGAGATGTTAACTACCTCGCCTGTCATCATCACGGTGGCTAGATGTTAACTACCTCGCCCGTCATCATCATGGTGGCTAGGAGATGTTAACTACTTTGCCTGTCGTCATCACGGTGGCTCGGAGATGTTAACTACCTCGCCTGTCGTCATCACGGTGGCTAGGAGATGTTAACTACCTTTCCTGTTATCATAAATGTGACTAGGAGATGTTAACTAGCTCGCCTGTTATCATCACGGTGGCTAGGAGATGTTAACTACATCGCCTGTCATCATCACGGTGGCTAGGAAATGTTAACTACCTCGCCTGCTATCATCACGGTGGCTCGGAGATGTTAACTACCTCGCCTGTCGTCATCACGGTGGCTAGGAGATGTTAACTACCTCAAATGCTATCATCACGGTGGCTCGGAGATGTTAACTACCTCGCCTGCTATCATGACGGTAGCTAGGAGATGTTAACTACCTCGCCTGTATCATCACGGTGGCGAGGAAATGTTAACTACCTCACCTGCTATCATCACGGTGGCTCGGAGATGTTAACTACCTCGCCTGTCATCATAACGGTAGCTAGGAGATGTTAACTACCTCAAATGCTATCATCACGGTGGCTCGGAGATGTTAACTCCCTCACCTGTCATCATCACGGTGGCTAGGAGATGTTAACTACCTCACCTGTTATCATCACTGTGACTAGGAGATGTTAACTACCTTGCCTGTCATAATCACTGTGACCAGGAGATGTTATCTCACTCGCCTGTTATCATCACTGTGACTAGGAGATGTTAACTACCTCCCCTGTCGTCATCACTGTGACTAGGAGATGTTGACTACCTCGCCTGTCATCATCACGGTGGCTAGGAGATGTTAACTACCTCGCCTGGCATCATCACTGTGACCAGGAGATGTTGACTACCTCGCCTGTTATCATCACGGTGACTAGGAGATGTTAACTACCTAGCCTGTTATTATGGTGGCTAGGAGATGTTAACTACCTTGCTTGTCGTCATCACGGTGGCTAGGAGATGTTAACTACCTTGCCTGTCATCATCACGGTGGCCAGGAGATGTTAACTATCTCGCCTGTTATCATCACTGTGACCAGGAGATGTTAACTACCTCGCCTGTCATCGTCACGGTGACAAGGAGATGTTGACTACCTCGCCTGTCATCATCACTATGACCAGGAGATCTTAACTACCTCTCCTGTCATCATCACTGTGGCTAGGAGATGTTAACTACCTCGACTGTCATCATCACGGTAGCTAGGAGATGTTAACTACCTCGCCTGTATCATCACGGTGACTAGGAGATGTTAACTACCTCGCCTGCTATCATCACGGTGGCTCGGAGATGTTAACTACCTCGCCTGTCGTCATCACGGTGGCTAGGAGATGTTAACTACCTTTCCTGTTATCATAAATGTGACTAGGAGATGTTAACTAGCTTGCCTGTTATCATCACGGTGGCTCGGAGATGTTAACTCCCTCACCTGTCATCATCACGGTGGCTAGGAGATGTTAACTACCTCACCTGTTATCATCACTGTGACTAGGAGATGTTAACTACCTTGCCTGTCATAATCACTGTGACCAGGAGATGTTATCTCACTCGCCTGTTATCATCACTGTGACTAGGAGATGTTAACTACCTCCCCTGTCGTCATCACTGTGACTAGGAGATGTTGACTACCTCGCCTGTCATCATCACGGTGGCTAGGAGATGTTAACTACCTCGCCTGGCATCATCACTGTGACCAGGAGATGTTGACTACCTCGCCTGTTATCATCACGGTGACTAGGAGATGTTAACTACCTAGCCTGTTATTATGGTGGCTAGGAGATGTTAACTACCTTGCTTGTCGTCATCACGGTGGCTAGGAGATGTTAACTACCTTGCCTGTCATCATCACGGTGGCCAGGAGATGTTAACTATCTCGCCTGTTATCATCACTGTGACCAGGAGATGTTAACTACCTCGCCTGTCATCGTCACGGTGACAAGGAGATGTTGACTACCTCGCCTGTCATCATCACTATGACCAGGAGATCTTAACTACCTCTCCTGTCATCATCACTGTGGCTAGGAGATGTTAACTACCTCGACTGTCATCATCACGGTAGCTAGGAGATGTTAACTACCTCGCCTGTATCATCACGGTGACTAGGAGATGTTAACTACCTCGCCTGCTATCATCACGGTGGCTCGGAGATGTTAACTACCTCGCCTGTCGTCATCACGGTGGCTAGGAGATGTTAACTACCTTTCCTGTTATCATAAATGTGACTAGGAGATGTTAACTAGCTTGCCTGTTATCATCACAGTGGCTAGGAGATGTTAACTACCTCGCCTGTCGTCATCACGGTGGCTAGGAGATGTTAACTACATCACCTGTCATCATCACTGTGACTAGGAGATGTTAATTACCTCGCCTGTCATCACGGTGGCTAGCAGATGTTGACTTCCTCGCCTGTCATCATCACGGTGGCCAGGAGATGTTAACTACCTCGACTGTCATCATCACGTTGGCTAGATGTTAACTACCTCGCCTGTCATCATCATGGTGGCTAGGAGATGTTAACTACCTATCCTGTCATCATCACGGTGGCCAGGAGATGTTAACTATCTCGCCTGTTATCATCACTGTGACCAGGAGATGTTAACTACCTCGCCTGTCATCGTCACGGTGACTAGGAGATGTTGACTACCTCGCCTGTCATCATCACTGTGACCAGGAGATGTTAACTACCTCCCCTGTCATCATCACGGTGGCTAGGAGATGTTAACTACCTCGACTGTCATCATCATGGTAGCTAGGAGATGTTAACTACCTCGCTTGTATCATCACGGTGGCTAGGAAATGTTAACTACCTCGCCTGCTATCATCACGGTGGCTCGGAGATGTTAACTACCGCGCCTGTCGTCATCACGGTGGCTAGGAGATGTTAACTACCATTCCTGTTATCATAAATGTGACTAGGAGATGTTAACTAGCTCGCCTGTCATCATCACAGTGGCTAGGAGATGTTAACTACCTCGCCTGTCGTCATCACGGTGGCTAGGAGATGTTAACTACCTCGCCTGTCATCATCACGGTGGCTAGATGTTAACTACCTCGCCTGTCATCATCATGGTGGCTAGGAGATGTTAACTACTTTGCCTGTCGTCATCACGGTGGCTCGGAGATGTTAACTACCTCGCCTGTCGTCATCACGGTGGCTAGGAGATGTTAACTACCATTCCTGTTATCATAAATGTGACTAGGAGATGTTAACTAGCTCGCCTGTCATCATCACAGTGGCTAGGAGATGTTAACTACCTCGCCTGTCGTCATCACGGTGGCTAGGAGATGTTAACTACATCGCCTGTCATCATCACGGTGACTAGGAGATGTTAACTACCTCCCCTGTCATCACGGTGGCTAGCAGATGTTGACTTCCTCGCCTGTCATCATCACGGTGGCCAGGAGATGTTAACTACCTCGACTGTCATCATCACGTTGGCTAGATGTTAACTACCTCGCCTGTCATCATCATGGTGGCTAGGAGATGTTAACTACCTATCCTGTCATCATCACGGTGGCCAGGAGATGTTAACTATCTCGCCTGTTATCATCACTGTGACCAGGAGATGTTAACTACCTCGCCTGTCATCGTCACGGTAACTAGGAGATGTTGACTACCTCGCCTGTCATCATCACTGTGACCAGGAGATGTTAACTACCTCCCCTGTCATCATCACGGTGGCTAGGAGATGTTAACAACCTCGACTGTCATCATCATGGTAGCTAGGAGATGTTAACTACCTCGCCTGTATCATCACGGTGGCTAGGAAATGTTAACTACCTCGCCTGCTATCATCACGGTGGCTCGGAGATGTTAACTACCGCGCCTGTCGTCATCACGGTGGCTAGGAGATGTTAACTACCATTCCTGTTATCATAAATGTGACTAGGAGATGTTAAATAGCTCGCCTGTCATCATCACAGTGGCTAGGAGATGTTAACTACCTCGCCTGTCGTCATCACGGTGGCTAGGAGATGTTAACTACCTCGCCTGTCATCATCACGGTGGCTAGATGTTAACTACCTCGCCTGTCATCATCATGGTGGCTAGGTGATGTTAACTACTTTGCCTGTCGTCATCACGGTGGCTCGGAGATGTTAACTACCGCGCCTGTCGTCATCACGGTGGCTAGGAGATGTTAAATACCATTCCTGTTATCATAAATGTGACTAGGAGATGTTAACTAGCTCGCCTGTCATCATCACAGTGGCTAGGAGATGTTAACTACCTCGCCTGTCGTCATCACGGTGGCTAGGAGATGTTAACTACATCGCCTGTCATCATCACGGTGACTAGGAGATGTTAACTACCTCCCCTGTCATCACGGTGGCTAGCAGATGTTGACTACCTCGAGTGTATCATCACGGTGGCTAGGAAATGTTAACTACCTCGCCTGCTATCATCACGGTGGCTCGGAGATGTTAACTACCTCACCTGTCGTCATCACGGTGGCTAGGAGATGTTAACTACCTCAAATGCTATCATCACGGTGGCTCGGAGATGTTAACTACCTCGCCTGCTATCATCACGGTAGCTAGGAGATGTTAACTACCTCGCCTGTATCATCACGGTGGCTAGGAAATGTTAACTACCTCACCTGCTATCATCACGGTGGCTCGGAGATGTTAACTACCTCGCCTGTCATCATAACGGCAGCTAGGAGATGTTAACTACCTCAAATGCTATCATCACGGTGGCTCGGAGATGTTAACTCCCTCACCTGTCATCATCACGGTGGCTAGGAGATGTTAACTACCTCACCTGTTATCATCACTGTGACTAGGAGATGTTAACTACCTTGCCTGTCATAATCACTGTGACCAGGAGATGTTAACTCACTCGCCTGTTATCATCACTGTGACTAGGAGATGTTAACTACCTCGCCTGTCGTCATCACTGTGACTAGGAGATGTTGACTACCTCGCCTGTCATCATCACGGTGGCTAGGAGATGTTAACTACCTCGCCTGTCATCATCACTGTGACCAGGAGATGTTGACTACCTCGCCTGTCATCATCACGGTGGCTAGGAGATGTTAACTACCTCGCCTGTCATCATCACAGAAACAAGGAGATGTTAATTACCTCGCCTGTTATCATCACGGTGGCTATTAGATGTTAACTACCTCGCCTGTCGTCATCACGGTGGCTAGGAGATGTTAACTACCTCGCCTGTCATCATCACGGTGGCTAGGAGATGTTAACTAACTCGCCTGTCATCATCATTGTGACTAGGAGATGTTAATTACCTCGCCTGTCATCACGGTGGCTAGCAGATGTGACTTCCTCGCCTGTCATCATCACGGTGGCCAGGAGATGTTAACTACCTCGACTGTCATCATCACGTTGGCTAGATGTTAACTTCCTCGCCTATCATCATCATGGTGGCTAGGAGATGTTAACTACCTATCCTATCATCATCACGGTGGCCAGGAGATGTTAACTATCTCGCCTGTTATCATCACTGTGACCAGGAGATGTTAACTACCTCGCCTGTCATCGTCACGGTGACTAGGAGATGTTGACTACCTCGCCTGTCATCATCACTGTGACCAGGAGATGTTAACTACCTCCCCTGTCATCATCACGGTGGCTAGGAGATGTTAACTACCTCGACTGTCATCATCACGGTAGCTAGGAGATGTTAACTACCTCGCCTGTATCATCACGGTGGCTAGGAAATGTTAACTACCTCGCCTGCTATCATCACGGTGGCTCGGAGATGTTAACTACCGCGCTTGTCGTCATCACGGTGGCTAGGAGATGTTAACTACCTTTCCTGTTATCATAAATGTGACTAGGAGATGTTAACTAGCTCGCCTGTCATCATCACAGTGGCTAGGAGATGTTAACTACCTCGCCTGTCGTCATCACGGTGGCTAGGAGATGTTAACTACCTCGCCTGTCATCATCACGGTGGCTAGATGTTAACTACCTCGCCTGTCATCATCATGGTGGCTAGGAGATGTTAACTACCTTGCCTGTCGTCATCACGGTGGCTCGGAGATGTTAACTACCTCACCTGTCGTCATCACGGTGGCTAGGAGATGTTAACTACCTTTCCTGTTATCATAAATGTGACTAGGAGATGTTAACTAGCTCGCCTGTTATCATCACAGTGGCTAGGAGATGTTAACTACCTCGCCTGTCGTCATCACGGTGGCTAGCAGATGTTGACTACCTCGCCTGTATCATCACGGTGGCTAGGAAATGTTAACTACCTCGCCTGCTATCATCACGGTGGCTCGGAGATGTTAACTACCTCGCCTGTCGTCATCACGGTGGCTAGGAGATGTTAACTACCTCAAATGCTATCATCACGGTGGCTCGGAGATGTTAACTACCTCGCCTGCTATCATCACGGTAGCTAGGAGATGTTAACTACCTCGCCTGTATCATCACGGTGGCTAGGAAATGTTAACTACCTCGCCTGCTATCATCACGGTGGCTCGGAGATGTTAACTACCTCGGCTGTCGTCATCACGGTAGCTAGGAGATGTTAACTACCTCAAATGCTATCATCACGGTGGCTCGGAGATGTTAACTCCCTCGCCTGTCATCATCACGGTGGCTAGGAGATGTTAACTACCTCACCTGTTATCATCACTGTGACTAGGAGATGTTAACTACCTTGCCTGTCATCATCACTGTGACCAGGAGATGTTAACTCACTCGCCTGTTATCATCACTGTGACTAGGAGATGTTAACTACCTCACCTGTCGTCATCACTGTGACTAGGAGATGTTGACTACCTCGCCTGTCATCATCACGGTGGCTAGGAGATGTTAACTACCTCGCCTGTCATCATCATTGTGACTAGGAGATGTTAACTACCTCGACTGTCATCATCACTGTGACTAGGAGATGTTAATTACCTCGCCTGTCATCACGGTGGCTAGCAGATGTTGACTTCCTCGCCTGTCATCATCACGGTGGCCAGGAGATGTTAACTACCTCGACTGTCATCATCACGTTGGCTAGATGTTAACTACCTATCCTGTCATCATCACGGTGGCCAGGAGATGTTAACTATCTCGCCTGTTATCATCACTGTGACCAGGAGATGTTAACTACCTCGCCTGTCATCGTCACGGTGACTAGGAGATGTTGACTACCTCGCCTGTCATCATCACTGTGACCAGGAGATGTTAACTACCTCCCCTGTCATCATCACGGTGGCTAGGAGATGTTAACTACCTCGACTGTCATCATCACGGTAGCTAGGAGATGTTAACTACCTCGCCTGTATCATCACGGTGGCTAGGAAATGTTAACTACCTCGCCTGCTATCATCACGGTGGCTCAGAGATGTTAACTACCGCGCTTGTCGTCATCACGGTGGCTAGGAGATGTTAACTACCTTTCCTGTTATCATAAATGTGACTAGGAGATGTTAACTAGCTCGCCTGTCATCATCACAGTGGCTAGGAGATGTTAACTACCTCGCCTGTCGTCATCACGGTGGCTAGGAGATGTTAACTACCTCGCCTGTCATCATCACGGTGGCAAGATGTTAACTACCTCGCCTGTCATCATCATGGTGGCTAGGAGATGTTAACTACCTTGCCTGTCGTCATCACGGTGGCTCGGAGATGGTAACTACCTCGCCTGTCGTCATCACGGTGGCTAGGAGATGTTAACTACCTTTCCTGTTATCATAAATGTGACTAGGAGATGTTAACTAGCTCGCCTGTTATCATCACAGTGGCTAGGATATGTTAACTACCTCGCCTGTCGTCATCACGGTGGCTAGGAGATGTTAACTACATCGCCTGTCATCATCACGGTGACTAGAAGATGTTAACTACCTCCCCTGTCATCACGGTGGCTAGCAGATGTTGACTACCTCGCCTGTATCATCACGGTGGCTAGGAAATGTTAACTACCTCGCCTGCTATCATCACGGTGGCTCGGAGATGTTAACTACCTCGCCTGTCGTCATCACGGTGGCTAGGAGATGTTAACTACCTCAAATGCTATCATCACGGTGGCTCGGAGATGTTAACTACCTTGCCTGCTATCATCACGGTAGCTAGGAGATGTTAACTACCTCGCCTGTATCATCACGGTGGCTAGGAAATGTTAACTACCTCGCCTGCTATCATCACGGTGGCTCGGAGATGTTAACTACCTCGGCTGTCGTCATCACGGTAGCTAGGAGATGTTAACTACCTCAAATGCTATCATCACGGTGGCTCGGAGATGTTAACTCCCTCGCCTGTCATCATCACGGTGGCTAGGAGATGTTAACTACCTCACCTGTTATCATCACTGTGACTAGGAGATGTTAACTACCTTGCCTGTCATCATCACTGTGACCAGGAGATGTTAACTCACTCGCCTGTTATCATCACTGTGACTAGGAGATGTTAACTACCTCGCCTGTCGTCATCACTGTGACTAGGAGATGTTGACTACCTCGCCTGTCATCATCACGGTGGCTAGGAGATGTTAACTACCTCGCCTGTCATCATCACTGTGACCAGGAGATGTTGACTCCCTCGCCTGTCATCATCACGGTGGCTAGGAGATGTTAACTAACTCGCCTGTCATCATCATTGTGACTAGGAGATGTTAACTACCTCGACTGTCATCATCACGGTGGCCAGGAGATGTTAACTACCTCGCCTGTTATCATCACTGTGACTAGGAGATGTTAACTACCTCGCCTGTCGTCATCACGGTGGCTAGGAGATGTTAACTACCTCACCTGCTATCATCACTGTGACTAGGAGATGTTAACTAGCTCGCCTTTTATCATCACGGTGGCTAGGAGATTTGAACTACCTCGCCTGTCGTCATCACGGTGGCTAGGAGATGTTAACTACCTCGCCTGTCATCATCACGGTGACTAGGAGATGTTGACTACCTCGCCTGTCATCATCACTGTGACCAGGAGATGTTAACTACCTCCCCTGTCATCATCACGGTGGCTAGGAGATGTTAACTGCCTCGACTGTCATCATCACGGTAGCTAGGAGATGTTAACTACCTCGCCTGTATCATCACGGTGGCTAGGAAATGTTAACTACCTCGCCTGCTATCATCACGGTGGCTCGGAGATGTTAACTACCGTGCCTGTCGTCATCACGGTGGCTAGGAGATGTTAACTACCTTTCCTGTTATCATAAATGTGACTAGGAGATGTTAACTAGCTCGCCTGTTATCATCACAGTGGCTAGGAGATGTTAACTACCTCGCCTGTCGTCATCACGGTGGCTAGGAGATGTTAACTACATCGCCTGTCATCATCACGGTGACTAGGAGATGTTAACTACCTCCCCTGTCATCACGGTGGCTAGCAGATGTTGACTACCTCGCCTGTATCATCACGGTGGCTAGGAAATGTTAACTACCTCGCCTGCTATCATCACGGTGGCTCGGAGATGTTAACTACCTCGCCTGTCGTCATCACGGTGGCTAGGAGATGTTAACTACCTCAAATGCTATCATCACGGTGGCTCGGAGATGTTAACTACCTCGTCTGCTATCATCACGGTAGCTAGGAGATGTTAACTACCTCGCCTGTATCATCACGGTGGCTAGGAAATGTTAACTACCTCGCCTGCTATCATCACGGTGGCTCGGAGATGTTAACTACCTCGCCTGTCGTCATCACGGTAGCTAGGAGATGTTAACTACCTCAAATGTTGTCATCACGGTGGCTCGGAGATGTTAACTCCCTCGCCTGTCATCATCACGGTGGCTAGGAGATGTTAACTACCTCACCTGTTATCATCACTGTGACTAGGAGATGTTAACTACCTTGCCTGTCATCATCACTGTGACCAGGAGATGTTAACTCACTCGCCTGTTATCATCACTGTGACTAGGAGATGTTAACTACCTCGCCTGTCATCATCACTGTGACTAGGAGATGTTGACTACCTCGCCTGTCATCATCACGGTGGCTAGGAGATGTTAACTACCTCGCCTGTCATCATCACTGTGACCAGGAGATGTTGACTACCTCGCCTGTCATCATCACGGTGGCTAGGAGATGTTAACTACCTCGCCTGTCATCATCACAGAAACAAGGAGATGTTAATTACCTCGCCTGTTATCATCACGGTGGCTAGGAGATGTTAACTAACTCGCCTGTCATCATCATTGTGACTAGGAGATGTTAACTACCTCGACTGTCATCATCACGGTGGCCAGGAGATGTTAACTACCTCGCCTGTAATCATCACTGTGACTAGGAGATGTTAACTACCTCGCCTGTCGTCATCACGGTGGCTAGGAGATGTTAACTACCTCATCTGTTATCATCACTGTGACTAGGAGATGTTAACTAGCTCGCCTTTTATCATCACGGTGGCTAGGAGATTTGAACTACCTCGCCTGTCGTCATCACGGTGGCTAGGAGATGTTAACTACCTCGCCTGTCATCATCACGGTGACTAGAAGATGTTGACTACCTCGCCTGTCATCATCACTGTGACCAGGAGATGTTAACTACCTCCCCTGTCATCATCACGGTGGCTAGGAGATGTTAACTACCTCGACTGTCATCATCACGGTAGCTAGGAGATGTTAACTACCTCGCCTGTATCATCACGGTGGCTAGGAAATGTTAACTACCTCGCCTGCTATCATCACGGTGGCTCGGAGATGTTAACTACCGTGCCTGTCGTCATCACGGTGGCTAGGAGATGTTAACTACCTTTCCTGTTATCATAAATGTGACTAGGAGATGTTAACTAGCTCGCCTGTTATCATCACAGTGGCTAGGAGATGTTAACTACCTCGCCTGTCGTCATCACGGTGGCTAGGAGATGTTAACTACATCGCCTGTCATCATCACGGTGACTAGGAGATGTTAACTACCTCCCCTGTCATCACGGTGGCTAGCAGATGTTGACTACCTCGCCTGTATCATCACGGTGGCTAGGAAATGTTAACTACCTCGCCTGCTATCATCACGGTGGCTCGGAGATGTTAACTACCTCGCCTGTCGTCATCACGGTGGCTAGGAGATGTTAACTACCTCAAATGCTATCATCATGGTGGCTCGGAGATGTTAACTACCTCGTCTGCTATCATCACGGTAGCTAGGAGATGTTAACTACCTCGCCTGTATCATCACGGTGGCTAGAAAATGTTAACTACCTCGCCTGCTATCATCACGGTGGCTCGGAGATGTTAACTACCTCGCCTGTCGTCATCACGGTAGCTAGGAGATGTTAACTACCTCAAATGCTGTCATCACGGTGGCTCGGAGATGTTAACTCCCTCGCCTGTCATCATCACGGTGGCTAGGAGATGTTAACTACCTCACCTGTTATCATCACTGTGACTAGGAGATGTTAACTACCTTGCCTGTCATCATCACTGTGACCAGGAGATGTTAACTCACTCGCCTGTTATCATCACTGTGACTAGGAGATGTTAACTACCTCGCCTGTCATCATCACTGTGACTAGGAGATGTTGACTACCTCGCCTGTCATCATCACGGTGGCTAGGAGATGTTAACTACCTCGCCTGTCATCATCACTGTGACCAGGAGATGTTGACTACCTCGCCTGTCATCATCACGGTGGCTAGGAGATGTTAACTACCTCGCCTGTCATCATCACAGAAACAAGGAGATGTTAATTACCTCGCCTGTTATCATCACGGTGGCTATTAGATGTTAACTACCTCGCCTGTCGTCATCACGGTGGCTAGGAGATGTTAACTACCTCGCCTGTCATCATCACGGTGGCTAGGGGATGTTAACTAACTCGCCTGTCATCATCATTGTGACTAGGAGATGTTAACTACCTCGACTGTCATCATCACGGTGGCCAGGAGAAGTTAACTACCTCGCCTGTTATCATCACTGTGACTAGGAGATGTTAACTACCTCGCCTGTCGTCATCACGGTGGCTAGGAGATGTTAACCACCTCACCTGTTATCATCACTGTGACTAGGAGATGTTAACTAGCTCGCCTTTTATCATCACGGTGGCTAGGAGATTTGAACTACCTCGCCGATCGTCATCACGGTGGCTAGGAGATGTTAACTATCTCGCCTGTCATCATCACGGTGACTAGGAGATGTTAACTAGCTCGCCTGTTATCATCACGGTGACTAGGAGATGTTAACTACCTCGCCTGTTATTATGGTGGCTAGGAGATGTTGACTACCTCGCCTGTCATCATCACGGTGGCCAGGAGATGTTAACTACCTCGCCTGTCATCATCACGGTGGCTAGATGTTAACTACCTCGCTTGTCATCATCATGGTGGCTAGGAGATGTTAACTACCTTGCCTGTCGTCATCACGGTGGCTAGGAGATGTTAACTATCTCGCCTGTTATCATCACTGTGACCAGGAGATGTTAACTACCTCGACTGTCATCGTCACGGTGACTAGGAGATGTTGACTACCTCCCCTGTCATCATCACTGTGACCAGGAGATGTTAACTACCTCTCCTGTCATCATCACGGTGGCTAGCAGATGTTAAATACCTCGACTGTCATCATCACGGTAGCTAGGAGATGTTAACTACCTCGCCTGTATCATCACGGTGGCTAGGAAATGTTAACTACCTCGCCTGCTATCATCACGGTGGCTCGGAGATGTTAACTACCTCGCCTGTCGTCATCACGGTGGCTAGGAGATGTTAACTACCTTTCCTGTTATCATAAATGTGACTAGGAGATGTTAACTAGCTCGCCTGTCATCATCACAGTGGCTAGGAGATGTTAACTACCTCGACTGTCGTCATCACGGTGGCTAGGAGATGTTAACTACATCGCCTGTCATCATCACGGTGACTAGGAGATGTTAACTACCTCCCCTGTCATCACGGTGGCTAGCAGATGTTGACTACCTCGCCTGTATCATCACGGAGGCTAGGAAATGTTAACTACCTCGCCGGCTATCATCACGGTGGCTCGGAGATGTTAACTACCTCGCCTGTCGTCATCACGGTGGCTAGGAGATGTTAACTAACTCAAATGCTATCATCACGGTGGCTCGGAGATGTTAACTACCTCGCCTGCTATCATCACGGTAGCTAGGAGATGTTAACTACCTCGCCTGTATCATCACGGTGGCTACGAAATATTAACTACCTCGCCTGCTATCATCACGGTGGCTCGGAGATGTTAACTACCTCGGCTGTCGTCATCACGGTAGCTAGGAGATGTTAACTACCTCAAATGCTATCATCACGGTGGCTCGGAGATGTTAACTCCCTCGCCTGTCATCATCACGGTGGCTAGGAGATGTTAACTACCTCACCTGTTATCATCACTGTGACTAGGAGATGTTAACTACCTTGCCTGTCATCATCACTGTGACCAGGAGATGTTAACTCACTCGCCTGCTATCATCACTGTGACTAGGAGATGTTAACTACCTCGCCTGTCGTCATCACTGTGACTAGGAGATGTTGACTACCTCGCCTGTCATCATCACGGTGGCTAGGAGATGTTAACTACCTCGCCTGTCATCATCACTGTGACCAGGAGATGTTGACTCCCTCGCCTGTCATCATCACGGTGGCTCGGAGATGTTAACTACCTCGCCTGTCATCATCACAGAAACAAGGAGATGTTAATTACCTCGTCTGTTATCATCACGGTGGCTATTAGATGTTAACTACCTCGCCTGTCGTCATCACGGTGGCTAGGAGATGTTAACTAACTCGCCTGTCATCATCATTGTGACTAGGAGATGTTAACTACCTCGACTGTCATCATCACGGTGGCCAGGAGATGTTAACTACCTCGCCTGTTATCATCACTGTGACTAGGAGATGTTAACTACCTCGCCTGTCGTCATCACGGTGGCTAGGAGATGTTAACTACCTCACCTGTTATCATCACTGTGACTAGGAGATGTTAACTAGCTCGCCTTTTATCATCACGGTGGCTAGGAGATTTGAACTACCTCGCCTGTCGTCATCACGGTGGCTAGGAGATGTTAACTACCTCGCTTGTCATCACGGTGACTAGGAGATGTTGACTACCTCGCCTGTCATCATCACTGTGACCAGGAGATGTTAACTACCTCCCCTGTCATCATCACGGTGGCTAGGAGATGTTAACTACCTCGACTGTCATCATCACGGTAGCTAGGAGATGTTAACTACCTCGCCTGTATCATCACGGTGGCTAGGAAATGTTAACTACCTCGCCTGCTATCATCACGGTGGCTCGGAGATGTTAACTACCGCGCCTGTCGTCATCACGGTGGCTAGGAGATGTTAACTACCTTTCCTGTTATCATAAATGTGACTAGGAGATGTTAACTAGCTCGCCTGTCATCATCACAGTGGCTAGGAGATGTTAACTACCTCGCCTGTCGTCATCACAGTGGCTAGGAGATGTTAACTATCTCGCCTGTCATCATCACGGTGGCTAGATGTTAACTACCTCGCCTGTCATTATCATGGTGGCTAGGAGATGTTAACTACCTTGCCTGTCGTCATCACGGTGGCTCGGAGATGTTAACTACCTCGCCTGTCGTCATCACGGTGGCTAGGAGATGTTAACTACCTTTCCTGTTATCATAAATGTGACTAGGAGATGTTAACTAGCTCGTCTGTTATCATCACAGTGGCTAGGAGATGTTAACTACCTCGCCTGTCGTCATCACGGTGGCTAGGAGATGTTAACTACATCGCCTGTCATCATCACGGTGACTAGGAGATGTTAACTACCTCCCCTGTCATCACGGTGGCTAGCAGATGTTGACTACCTCGCCTGTATCATCACGGTGGCTAGGAAATGTTAACTACCTCGCCTGCTATCATCACGGTGGCTCGGAGATGTTAACTACCTCGCCTGTCGTCATCACGGTGGCTAGGAGATGTTAACTACCTCAAATGCTATCATCACGGTTGCTCGGAGATGTTAACTACCTCGCCTGCTATCATCACGGTAGCTAGGAGATGTTAACTACCTCGCCTGTATCATCACGGTGGCTAGGAAATGTTAACTACCTCGCCTGCTATCATCACGGTGGCTCGGAGATGTTAACTACCTCGCCTGTCGTCATCACGGTAGCTAGGAGATGTTAACTACCTCAAATGCTGTCATCACGGTGGCTCGGAGATGTTAACTCCCTCGCCTGTCATCATCACGGTGGCTAGGAGATGTTAACTACCTCACCTGTTATCATCACTGTGACTAGGAGATGTTAACTACCTTGCCTGTCATCATCACTGTGACCAGGAGATGTTAACTCACTCGCCTGTTATCATCACTGTGACTAGGAGATGTTAACTACCTCGCCTGTCGTCATCACTGTGACTAGGAGATGTTGACTACCTCGCCTGTCATCATCACGGTGGCTAGGAGATGTTAACTACCTCGCCTGTCATCATCACTGTGACCAGGAGATGCTGACTACCTCGCCTGTCATCATCACGGTGGCTAGGAGATGTTAACTACCTCGCCTGTCATCATCACAGAAACAAGGAGATGTTAATTACCTCGCCTGTTATCATCACGGTGGCTATTAGATGTTAACTACCTCGCCTGTCGTCATCACGGTGGCTAGGAGATGTTAACTACCTCGCCTGTCATCATCACGGTGGCTAGGAGATGTTAACTAACTCGCCTGTCATCATCATTGTGACTAGGAGATGTTAACTACCTCGACTGTCATCATCACGGTGGCCAGGAGATGTTAACTACCTCGCCTGTTATCATCACTGTGACTAGGAGATGTTAACTACCTCGCCTGTCGTCATCACGGTGGCTAGGAGATGTTAACCACCTCACCTGTTATCATCACTGTGACTAGGAGATGTTAACTAGCTCGCCTTTTATCATCACGGTGGCTAGGAGATTTGAACTACCTCGCCTGTCGTCATCACGGTGGCTAGGAGATGTTAACTATCTCGCCTGTCATCATCACGGTGACTAGGAGATGTTAACTAGCTCGCCTGTTATCATCACGGTGACTAGGAGATGTTAACTACCTCGCCTGTTATTATGGTGGCTAGGAGATGTTGACTACCTCGCCTGTCATCATCACGGTGGCCAGGAGATGTTAACTACCTCGCCTGTCATCATCACGGTGGCTAGATGTTAACTACCTCGCCTGTCATCATCATGGTGGCTAGGAGATGTTAACTACCTTGCCTGTCGTCATCACGGTTGCTAGGAGATGTTAACTATCTCGCCTGTTATCATCACTGTGACCAGGAGATGTTAACTACCTCGACTGTCATCGTCACGGTGACTAGGAGATGTTGACTACCTCCCCTGTCATCATCACTGTGACCAGGAGATGTTAACTACCTCTCCTGTCATCATCACGGTGGCTAGCAGATGTTAAATACCTCGACTGTCATCATCACGGTAGCTAGGAGATGTTAACTACCTCGCCTGTATCATCACGGTGGCTAGGAAATGTTAACTGCCTCGCCTGCTATCATCACGGTGGCTCGGAGATGTTAACTACCTCGCCTGTCGTTTTCACGGTGGCTAGGAGATGTTAACTACCTTTCCTGTTATCATAAATGTGACTAGGAGATGTTAACTAGCTCGCCTGTCATCATCACAGTGGCTAGGAGATGTTAACTACCTCGACTGTCGTCATCACGGTGGCTAGGAGATGTTAACTACCTCGCCTGTCATCATCACGGTGGCTAGATGTTAACTACCTCGCCTGTCATCATCATGGTGGCTAGGAGATGTTAACTACCTTGCCTGTCGTCATCATGGTGTCTAGGAGATGTTAACTACCTAGCCTGTCATCATCACGGTGGCAAGGAGATGTTAACTATCTCGCCTGTTATCATCACTGTGACCAGGAGATGTTAACTACCTCGCCTGTCATCGTCACGGTGACTAGGAGATGTTGACTACCTCGCCTGTCATCATCACTGTGACCAGGAGATCTTAACTACCTCTCCTGTCATCATCACCGTGGCTAGGAGATGTTAACTACCTCGACTGTCATCATCACGGTAGCTAGGAGATGTTAACTACCTCGCCTGTATCATCACGGTGGCTAGGAAATGTTAACTAGCTCGCCTGTTATCATCACAGTGGCTAGGAGATGTTAACTACCTCGCCTGTCGTCATCACGGTTGCTAGGAGATGTTAACTACATCGCCTGTCATCATCACGGTGACTAGGAGATGTTAACTACCTCGCCTGTCATCACGGTGGCTAGCAGATGTTGACTACCTCGACTGTCATCATCACGGTAGCTAGGAGATGTTAACTACCTCGCCTGTATCATCACGGTGGCTAGGAAATGTTAACTACCTCGCCTGCTATCATCACGGTGGCTCGGAGATGTTAACTACCTCGCCTGTCGTCATCACTGTGGCTAGGAGATGTTAACTACCTCAAATGCTATCATCACGGTGGCCCGGAGATGTTAACTCCCTCGCCTGTCATCATCACGGTGGCTAGGAGATGTTAACTACCTCACCTGTTATCATCACTGTGACTAGGAGATGTTAACTACCTTGCCTGTCATCATCACTGTGACCAGGAGATGTTAACTCACTCGCCTGTTATCATCACTGTAACTAGGAGATGTTAACTACCTCGCCAGTCGTCATCACTGTGACTAGTAGATGTTGACTACCTCGCCTGTCATCATCACGGTGGCTAGGAGATGTTAACTACCTCGCCTGTCATCATCACAGAAACAAGGAGATGTTAATTACCTCGCCTGTTATCATCACGGTGGCTATTAGATGTTAACTACCTCGCCTGTCATCATCACGGTGGCTAGGAGATGTTAACTATCTCGCCTGTCATCATCACGGTGGCTAGATGTTAACTACCTCGCCTGTCATTATCATGGTGGCTAGGAGATGTTAACTACCTTGCCTGTCGTCATCACGGTGGCTCGGAGATGTTAACTACCTCGCCTGTCGTCATCACGGTGGCTAGGAGATGTTAACTACCTTTTCTGTTATCATAAATGTGACTAGGAGATGTTAACTTGCTCGCCTGTTATCATCACAGTGGCTAGGAGATGTTAACTACCTCGCCTGTCGTCATCACGGTGGCTAGGAGATGTTAACTACATTGCCTGTCATCATCACGGTGACTAGGAGATGTTAACTACCTCCCCTGTCATCACGGTGGCTAGCAGATGTTGACTACCTCGCCTGTATCATCACGGTGGCTAGGAAATGTTAACTACCTCGCCTGCTATCATCACGGTGGCTCGGAGATGTTAACTACCTCGCCTGTCGTCATCACGGTGGCTCGGAGATGTTAACTACCTCGCCTGCTATCATCACGGTAGCTAGGAGATGTTAACTACCTCGCCTGTATCATCACGGTGGCTAGGAAATGTTAACTACCTCGCCTGCTATCATCACGGTGGCTCGGAGATGTTAAATACCTCGCCTGTCGTCATCACGGTAGCTAGGAGATGTTAACTACCTCAAATGCTATCATCACGGTGGCTCGGAGATGTTAACTCCCTCGCCTGTCATCATCACGGTGGCTAGGAGATGTTAACTACCTCACCTGTTATCATCACTGTGACTAGGAGATGTTAACTACCTCGCCTGTCGTCATCACTGTGACTAGGAGATGTTGACTACCTCGCCTGTCATCATCACGGTGGCTAGGAGATGTTAACTACCTCGCCTGTCATCATCACTGTGACCAGGAGATGTTGACTACCTCGCCTGTCATCATCACGGTGGCTAGGAGATGTTAACTACCTCGCCTGTCATCATCACAGAAACAAGGAGATGTTAATTACCTCACCTGTTATCATCACGGTGGCTATTAGATGTTAACTACCTCGCCTGTCGTCATCACGGTGGCTAGGAGATGTTAACTACCTCGCCTGTCATCATCATGGTGGCTAGGAGATGTTAACTAACTCGACTGTCATCATCATTGTGACTAGGAGATGTTAACTACCTCGACTGTCATCATCACGGTGGCCAGGAGATGTTAACTACCTCGCCTGTTATCATCACATTGGCTAGGAGATGTTAACTACCTCGCCTGTTATCATCACTGTGACTAGGAGATGTTAACTAGCTCGCCTTTTATCATCACGGTGGCTAGGAGATGTTAACTACCTCGCCTGTCGTCATTGCGGTGGCTAGGAGATGTTAAATACCTCGACTGTCATCATCACGGTGACTAGGAGATGTTAACTACCTCGCCTGTTATCATCACGGTGACTAGGATATGTTAACTACCTCGCCTGTTATTATGGTGGCTAGGAGATGTTGACTACCTCGCCTGTCACATCACGGTGGCCAGGAGATGTTAACTACCTTGCCTGTCATCATCACGGTGGCTAGATGTTAACTACCTCGCCTGTCATCATCATGGTGGCTAGGAGATGTTAACTACCTTGCCTGTCGTCATCACGGTGGCTAGGAGATGTTGACTTCCTCGCCTGTCATCATCACGGTGGCCAGGAGATGTTAACTATCTCGCCTGTTATCATCACTGTGACCAGGAGATGTTAACGACCTCGCCTGTGATCGTCACGGTGACTAGGAGATGTTGACTTCCTCACCTGTCATCATCACTGTGGCCAGGAGATCTTAACTACCTCTCCTGTCATCATCACCGTGGCTAGGAGATGTTAACTACCTCGACTGTCAACATCACGGTAGCTAGGAGATGTTAACTACCTCGCCTGTATCATCACGGTGACTAGGAGATGTTAACTACCTCGCCTGCTATCATCACGGTGGCTCGGAGATGTTAAGTACCTCGCCTGTCGTCATCACGGTGGCTAGGAGATGTTAACTACCTTTCCTGTTATCATAAATGTGACTAGGAGATGTTAACTAGCTCGCCTGTTATCATCACAGTGGTTAGGAGATGTTAACTACCTCGCCTGTCGTCATCACGGTGGCTAGGAGATGTTAACTACATCACCTGTCATCATCACTGTGACTAGGAGATGTTAACTACCTCGCCTGTCATCACGGTGGCAAGCAGATGTTGACTACCTCGCCTGTCATCATCACGGTGGCCAGGAGATGTTAACTACCTCGACTGTCATCATCACGTTGGCTAGATGTTAACTACCTCGCCTGTCATCATCATGGTGGCTAGGAGATGTTAACTACCTAGCCTGTCATCATCACGGTGGCCAGGAGATGTTAACTATCTCGCCTGTTATCATCACTGTGACCAGGAGATGTTAACTACCTCGCCTGTCATCGTCACGGTGACTAGGAGATGTTGACTACCTCGCCTGTCATCATCACTGTGACCAGGAGATGTTAACTACCTCTCCTGTCATCATCACGGTGGCTAGGAGATGTTAACTACCTCGACTGTCATCATCACGGTAGCTAGGAGATGTTAACTACCTCGCCTGTATCATCACGGTGGCTAGGAAATATTAACTACCTCGCCTGCTATCATAACGGTGGCTCAGAGATGTTAACTACCTCGCCTGTCGTCATCACGGTGGCTAGGAGATGTTAACTACCTTTCCTGTTATCATAAATGTGACTAGGAGATGTTAACTAGCTCGCCTGTTATCATCACAGTGGCTAGGAGATGTTAACTACCTCGCCTGTCGTCATCACGGTGGCTAGGAGATGTTAACTACCTCGCCTGTCATCATCACGGTGGCTAGATGTTAACTACCTCGCCTGTCATCATCATGGTGGCTAGGAGATGTTAACTACCTCGCCTGTCATCATCATGGTGGCTAGGAGATGTTAACTAACTCGACTGTCATCATCATTGTGACTAGGAGATGTTAACTACCTCGACTGTCATCATCACGGTGGCCAGGAGATGTTAACTACCTCGCCTGTTATCATCACATTGGCTAGGAGATGTTAACTACCTCGCCTGTTATCATCACTGTGACTAGGAGATGTTAACTAGCTCGCCTTTTATCATCACGGTGGCTAGGAGATGTTAACTACCTCGCCTGTCGTCATTGCGGTGGCTAGGAGATGTTAAATACCTCGACTGTCATCATCACGGTGACTAGGAGATGTTAACTACCTCGCCTGTTATCATCACGGTGACTAGGATATGTTAACTACCTCGCCTGTTATTATGGTGGCTAGGAGATGTTGACTACCTCGCCTGTCACATCACGGTGGCCAGGAGATGTTAACTACCTTGCCTGTCATCATCACGGTGGCTAGATGTTAACTACCTCGCCTGTCATCATCATGGTGGCTAGGAGATGTTAACTACCTTGCCTGTCGTCATCACGGTGGCTAGGAGATGTTGACTTCCTCGCCTGTCATCATCACGGTGGCCAGGAGATGTTAACTATCTCGCCTGTTATCATCACTGTGACCAGGAGATGTTAACGACCTCGCCTGTGATCGTCACGGTGACTAGGAGATGTTGACTTCCTCACCTGTCATCATCACTGTGGCCAGGAGATCTTAACTACCTCTCCTGTCATCATCACCGTGGCTAGGAGATGTTAACTACCTCGACTGTCAACATCACGGTAGCTAGGAGATGTTAACTACCTCGCCTGTATCATCACGGTGACTAGGAGATGTTAACTACCTCGCCTGCTATCATCACGGTGGCTCGGAGATGTTAAGTACCTCGCCTGTCGTCATCACGGTGGCTAGGAGATGTTAACTACCTTTCCTGTTATCATAAATGTGACTAGGAGATGTTAACTAGCTCGCCTGTTATCATCACAGTGGTTAGGAGATGTTAACTACCTCGCCTGTCGTCATCACGGTGGCTAGGAGATGTTAACTACATCACCTGTCATCATCACTGTGACTAGGAGATGTTAACTACCTCGCCTGTCATCACGGTGGCAAGCAGATGTTGACTACCTCGCCTGTCATCATCACGGTGGCCAGGAGATGTTAACTACCTCGACTGTCATCATCACGTTGGCTAGATGTTAACTACCTCGCCTGTCATCGTCACGGTGACTAGGAGATGTTGACTACCTCGCCTGTCATCATCACTGTGACCAGGAGATCTTAACTACCTCTCCTGTCATCATCACGGTGGCTAGGAGATGTTAACTACCTCGACTGTCATCATCACGGTAGCTAGGAGATGTTAACTACCTCGCCTGTATCATCACGGTGACTAGGAGATGTTAACTACCTCGCCTGCTATCATCACGGTGGCTTGGAGATGTTAACTACCTCGCCTGTCGTCATCACGGTGCCTAGGAGATGTTAACTACCTTTCCTGTTATCATAAATGTGACTAGGAGATGTTAACTAGCTCGCCTGTTATCATCACAGTGGCTAGGAGATGTTAACTACCTCGCCTGTCGTCATCACGGTGGCTAGTAGATGTTAACTACATCACCTGTCATCATCACTGTGACTAGGAGATGTTCACTACCTCGTCTGTCATCACAGTGGCTTGCAGATGTTGACTACCTCGCCTGTCATCATCACGGTGGCCAGGAGATGTTAACTACCTCGACTGTCATCATCACGTTGGCTAGATGTTAACTACCTCGCCTGTCATCATCATGGTGGCTAGGAGATGTTAACTACCTCACCTGTCGTCATCACGGTGGCTAGGAGATGTTAACTACCTAGCCTGTCATCATCACGGTGGCCAGGAGATGTTAACTATCTTGCCTGTTATCATCACTGTGACCAGGAGATGTTAACTACCTCGCCTGTATCATCACGGTGGCTAGGAAATGTTAACTACCTCGCCTGCTATCATCACGGTGGCTCGGAGATGTTAACTACATCGCCTGTCGTCATCACGGTGGTTTGGAGATGTTAACTACCTTTCCTGTTATCATAAATGTGACTAGGATATGTTAACTAGCTCGCCTGTCATCATCACAGTGGCTAGGAGATGTTAACTACCTCGCCTGTCGTCATCACGGTGGCTAGGAGATGTTAACTACATCACCTGTCATCATCACTGTGACTAGGAGATGTTAACTACCTCGCCTGTCATCACGGTGGCTAGCAGATGTTGACTACCTCGCCTGTCATCATCACGGTGGCTAGGAGATGTTAACTACCTCGCCTGTCCTCATCACGGTGGATAGGAGATGTTAACTACCTCGCCTGTTATCATCACTGTGACTAGGAGATGTTAACTACCTCGCCTGTCATCATCACTGTGACCAGGAGATGTTAACTCCCTCGCCTGTTATCATCACTGTGACCAGGATATGTTAACTCCCTCGCCTGTTATCATCACTGTGACTAGGAGATGTTAACTACCTCGCCTGTCGTCATCACGGTGGCTAGGAGATGTTAACTACCTCACCTGTTATCATCACTGTGACTAGGAGATGTTAACTAGCTCGCCTTTTATCATCACGGTGGCTAGGAGATTTGAACTACCTCGCCTGTCGTCATCACGGTGGTGAGGAGATGTTAACTACCTCGCCTGTCATCATCACGGTGACTAGGAGATGTTAACTAGCTCGCCTGTTATCATCACGGTGACTAGGAGATGTTAACTACTTCGCCTGTTATTATGGTGGCTAGGAGATGTTGACTACCTCGCCTGTCATCATCACGGTGGCCAGGAGATGTTAACTACCTCGCCTGTCATCATCACGGTGGCTAGATGTTAACTACCTCGCCTGTCATCATCATGGTGGCTAGGAGATGTTAACTACCTTGCCTGTCGTCATCACGGTGGCTAGGAGATGTTAACTTCCTAACCTGTCATCATCACGGTGGCCAGGAGTTGTTAACTATCTCGCCTGTTATCATCACTGTGACCAGGAGAGGTTAACTACCTCGCCTGTCATCGTCACGGTGACTAGGAGATGTTGACTACCTCGCCTGTCATCATCACTGTGACCAGGAGATCTTAACTACCTCTCCTGTCATCATCACGGTGGCTAGGAGATGTTAACTACCTCGACTGTCATCATCACGGTAGCTAGGAGATGTTAACTACTTCGCCTGTATCATCACGGTGACTAGGAGATGTTAACTACCTCGCCTGCTATCATCACGGTGGCTTGGAGATGTTAACTACCTCGCCTGTCGTCATCACGGTGCCTAGGAGAT
Organism: Lampetra fluviatilis; assembly: GCF_964198595.1. NCBI lineage: Eukaryota > Metazoa > Chordata > Hyperoartia > Petromyzontiformes > Petromyzontidae > Lampetra > Lampetra fluviatilis. The sequence continues at coordinate 12,441,022 of NC_136303.1, read as the reverse complement.
GTTAACTACCTTTCCTGTTATCATAAATGTGACTAGGAGATGTTAACTAGCTCACCTGTTATCATCACAGTGGCTAGGAGATGTTAACTACCTCGCCTGTCGTCATCATGGTGGCTAGGAGATGTTAACTACATCACCTGTCATCATCACTGTGACTAGGAGATGTTCACTACCTCGCCTGTCATCACGGTGGCTTGCAGATGTTGACTCCCTCGCCTGTCATCATCACGGTGGCCAGGAGATGTTAACTACCTCGACTATCATCATCACGTTGGCTAGATGTTAACTACCTCGCCTGTCATCATCATGGTGGCTAGGAGATGTTAACTACCTCACCTGTCGTCATCACGGTGGCTAGGAGATGTTAACTACCTAGCCTGTCATCATCACGGTGGCCAGGAGATGTTAACTATCTCGCCTGTTATCATCACTGTGACCAGGAGATGTTAACTACCTTGCCTGTCATCGTCACGGTGACTAGGAGATGTTGACTACCTCGCCTGTCATCATCACTGTGACCAGGAGATGTTAACTACCTCTCCTGTCATCATCACGGTGGCTAGGAGATGTTAACTACCTCGACTGTCATCATCACGGTAGCTAGGAGATGTTAACTACCTCGCCTGTATCATCACGGTGGCTAGGAAATGTTAACTACCTCGCCTGCTATCATCACGGTGGCTCGGAGATGTTAACTACATCGCCTGTCGTCATCACTGTGCCTAGGAGATGTTAACTACCTTTCCTGTTATCATAAATGTGACTAGGATATGTTAACTAGCTCGCCTGTTATCATCACAGTGGCTAGGAGATGTTAACTACCTCGCTTTTCGTCATCACGGTGGCTAGGAGATGTTAACTACATCGCCTGTCATCATCACGGTGACTAGGAGATGTTAACTACCTCGCCTGTCATCACGGTGGCTAGCAGATGTTGACTACCTCGACTGTCATCATCACGGTAGCTAGGAGATGTTAACTACCTCGCCTGTATCATCACGGTGGCTAGGAAATGTTAACTACCTGGCCTGCTATCATCACGGTGGCTCGGAGATGTTAACTACCTCGCCTGTCGTCATCACGGTGGCTAGGAGATGTTAACTACATCACCTGTCATCATCACTGTGACTAGGAGATGTTCACTACCTCGCCTGTCATCACGGTGGCTTGCAGATGTTGACTACCTCGCCTGTCGTCATCACGGTGGCCAGGAGATGTTAACTACCTCGACTGTCATCATCACGTTGGCTAGATGTTAACTACCTCGCCTGTCATCATCATGGTGGCTAGGAGATGTTAACTACCTCACCTGTCGTCATCACGGTGGCTAGGAGATGTTAACTACCTAGCCTGTCATCATCACGGTGGCCAGGAGATGTTAACTATCTCGCCTATTATCATCACTGTGACCAGGAGATGTTAACTACCTTGCCTGTCATCGTCACGGTGACTAGGAGATGTTGACTACCTCGCCTGTCATCATCACTGTGACCAGGAGATGTTAACTACCTCTCCTGTCATCATCACGGTGGCTAGGAGATGTTAACTACCTCGACTGTCATCATCACGGTAGCTAGGAGATGTTAACTACCTCGCCTGCTATCATCACGGTGGCTCGGAGATGTTAACTACATCGCCTGTCGTCATCACTGTGCCTAGGAGATGTTAACTACCTTTCCTGTTATCATAAATGTGACTAGGATATGTTAACTAGCTCGCCTGTTATCATCACAGTGGCTAGGAGATGTTAACTACCTCGCTTTTCGTCATCACGGTGGCTAGGAGATGTTAACTACATCGCCTGTCATCATCACGGTGACTAGGAGATGTAAACTACCTCGCCTGTCATCACGGTGGCTAGCAGATGTTGACTACCTCGACTGTCATCATCACGGTAGCTAGGAGATGTTAACTACCTCGCCTGTATCATCACGGTGGCTAGGAAATGTTAACTACCTCGCCTGTTATTATGGTGGCTAGGAGATGTTGACTACCTCGCCTGTCATCATCACGGTGGCCAGGAGATGTTAACTACCTCGCCTGTCATCATCACGGTGGCTAGATGTTAACTACCTCGCCTGTCATCATCATGGTGGCTAGGAGATGTTAACTACCTTGCCTGTCGTCATCACGGTGGCTAGGAGATGTTAACTTCCTAACCTGTCATCATCACGGTGGCCAGGAGTTGTTAACTATCTCGCCTGTTATCATCACTGTGACCAGGAGAGGTTAACTACCTCGCCTGTCATCGTCACGGTGACTAGGAGATGTTGACTACCTCGCCTGTCATCATCACTGTGACCAGGAGATCTTAACTACCTCTCCTGTCATCATCACGGTGGCTAGGCGATGTTAACTACCTCGACTGTCATCATCACGGTAGCTAGGAGATGTTAACTACTTCGCCTGTATCATCACGGTGACTAGGAGATGTTAACTACCTCGCCTGCTATCATCACGGTGGCTTGGAGATGTTAACTACCTCGCCTGTCGTCATCACGGTGCCTAGGAGATGTTAACTACCTTTCCTGTTATCATAAATGTGACTAGGAGATGTTAACTAGCTCACCTGTTATCATCACAGTGGCTAGGAGATGTTAACTACCTCGCCTGTCGTCATCACGGTGGCTAGGAGATGTTAACTACATCACCTGTCATCATCACTGTGACTAGGAGATGTTCACTACCTCGCCTGTCATCACGGTGGCTTGCAGATGTTGACTACCTCGCCTGTCATCATCACGGTGGCCAGGAGATGTTAACTACCTCAACTGTCATCATCACGTTGGCTAGATGTTAACTACCTCGCCTGTCATCATCATGGTGGCTAGGAGATGTTAACTACCTCACCTGTCGTCATCACGGTGGCTAGGAGATGTTAACTACCTAGCCTGTCATCATCACGGTGGCCAGGAGATGTTAACTATCTCGCCTGTTATCATCACTGTGACCAGGAGATGTTAACTACCTTGCCTGTCATCGTCACGGTGACTAGGAGATGTTGACTACCTCGCCTGTCATCATCACTGTGACCAGGAGATGTTAACTACCTCTCCTGTCATCATCACGGTGGCTAGGAGATGTTAACTACCTCGACTGTCATCATCACGGTAGCTAGGAGATGTTAACTACCTCGCCTGTATCATCACGGTGGCTAGGAAATGTTAACTACCTCGCCTGCTATCATCACGGTGGCTCGGAGATGTTAACTACATCGCCTGTCGTCATCACTGTGCCTAGGAGATGTTAACTACCTTTCCTGTTATCATAAATGTGACTAGGATATGTTAACTAGCTCGCCTGTTATCATCACAGTGGCTAGGAGATGTTAACTACCTCGCTTTTCGTCATCACGGTGGCTAGGAGATGTTAACTACATCGCCTGTCATCATCACGGTGACTAGGAGATGTTAACTACCTCGCCTGTCATCACGGTGGCTAGCAGATGTTGACTACCTCGACTGTCATCATCACGGTAGCTAGGAGATGTTAACTACCTCGCCTGTATCATCACGGTGGCTAGGAAATGTTAACTACCTGGCCTGCTATCATCACGGTGGCTCGGAGATGTTAACTACCTCGCCTGTCGTCATCACGGTGGCTAGGAGATGTTAACTACATCACCTGTCATCATCACTGTGACTAGGAGATGTTCACTACCTCGCCTGTCATCACGGTGGCTTGCAGATGTTGACTACCTCGCCTGTCGTCATCACGGTGGCCAGGAGATGTTAACTACCTCGACTGTCATCATCACGTTGGCTAGATGTTAACTACCTCGCCTGTCATCATCATGGTGGCTAGGAGATGTTAACTACCTCACCTGTCGTCATCACGGTGGCTAGGAGATGTTAACTACCTAGCCTGTCATCATCACGGTGGCCAGGAGATGTTAACTATCTCGCCTGTTATCATCACTGTGACCAGGAGATGTTAACTACCTTGCCTGTCATCGTCACGGTGACTAGGAGATGTTGACTACCTCGCCTGTCATCATCACTGTGACCAGGAGATGTTAACTACCTCTCCTGTCATCATCACGGTGGCTAGGAGATGTTAACTACCTCGACTGTCATCATCACGGTAGCTAGGAGATGTTAACTACCTCGCCTGCTATCATCACGGTGGCTCGGACATGTTAACTACATCGCCTGTCGTCATCACTGTGCCTAGGAGATGTTAACTACCTTTCCTGTTATCATAAATGTGACTAGGATATGTTAACTAGCTCGCCTGTTATCATCACAGTGGCTAGGAGATGTTAACTACCTCGCTTTTCGTCATCACGGTGGCTAGGAGATGTTAACTACATCGCCTGTCATCATCACGGTGACTAGGAGATGTAAACTACCTCGCCTGTCATCACGGTGGCTAGCAGATGTTGACTACCTCGACTGTCATCATCACGGTAGCTAGGAGATGTTAACTACCTCGCCTTTATCATCACGGTGGCTAGGAAATGTTAACTACCTCGCCTGTTATTATGGTGGCTAGGAGATGTTGACTACCTCGCCTGTCATCATCACGGTGGCCAGGAGATGTTAACTACCTCGCCTGTCATCATCACGGTGGCTAGATGTTAACTACCTCGCCTGTCATCATCATGGTGGCTAGGAGATGTTAACTACCTTGCCTGTCGTCATCACGGTGGCTAGGAGATGTTAACTTCCTAACCTGTCATCATCACGGTGGCCAGGAGTTGTTAACTATCTCGCCTGTTATCATCACTGTGACCAGGAGAGGTTAACTACCTCGCCTGTCATCGTCACGGTGACTAGGAGATGTTGACTACCTCGCCTGTCATCATCACTGTGACCAGGAGATCTTAACTACCTCTCCTGTCATCATCACGGTGGCTAGGAGATGTTAACTACCTCGACTGTCATCATCACGGTAGCTAGGAGTTGTTAACTACTTCGCCTGTATCATCACGGTGACTAGGAGATGTTAACTACCTCGCCTGCTATCATCACGGTGGCTTGGAGATGTTAACTACCTCGCCTGTCGTCATCACGGTGCCTAGGAGATGTTAACTACCTTTCCTGTTATCATAAATGTGACTAGGAGATGTTAACTAGCTCACCTGTTATCATCACAGTGGCTAGGAGATGTTAACTGCCTCGCCTGTCGTCATCACGGTGGCTAGGAGATGTTAACTACATCACCTGTCATCATCACTGTGACTAGGAGATGTTCACTACCTCGACTGTCATCACGGTGGCTTGCAGATGTTGACTACCTCGCCTGTCATCATCACGGTGGCCAGGAGATGTTAACTACCTCGACTGTCATCATCACGTTGGCTAGATGTTAACTACCTCGCCTGTCATCATCATGGTGGCTAGGAGATGTTAACTACCTCACCTGTCGTCATCACGGTGGCTAGGAGATGTTAACTACCTAGCCTGTCATCATCACGGTGGCCAGGAGATGTTAACTATCTCGCCTGTTATCATCACTGTGACCAGGAGATGTTAACTACCTTGCCTGTCATCGTCACGGTGACTAGGAGATGTTGACTACCTCGCCTGTCATCATCACTGTGACCAGGAGATGTTAACTACCTCTCCTGTCATCATCACGGTGGCTAGGAGATGTTAACTACCTCGACTGTCATCATCACGATAGCTAGGAGATGTTAACTACCTCGCCTGTATCATCACGGTGGCTAGGAAATGTTAACTACCTCGCCTGCTATCATCACGGTGGCTCGGAGATGTTAACTACATCGCCTGTCGTCATCACTGTGCCTAGGAGATGTTAACTACCTTTCCTGTTATCATAAATGTGACTAGGATATGTTAACTAGCTCGCCTGTTATCATCACAGTGGCTAGGAGATGTTAACTACCTCGCTTTTCGTCATCACGGTGGCTAGGAGATGTTAACTACATCGCCTGTCATCATCACGGTGACTAGGAGATGTTAACTACCTCGCCTGTCATCACGGTGGCTAGCAGATGTTGACTACCTCGACTGTCATCATCACGGTAGCTAGGAGATGTTAACTACCTCGCCTGTATCATCACGGTGGCTAGGAAATGTTAACTACCTGGCCTGCTATCATCACGGTGGCTCGGAGATGTTAACTACCTCGCCTGTCGTCATCACGGTGGCTAGGAGATGTTAACTACATCACCTGTCATCATCACTGTGACTAGGAGATGTTCACTACCTCGCCTGTCATCACGGTGGCTTGCAGATGTTGACTACCTCGCCTGTCGTCATCACGGTGGCCAGGAGATGTTAACTACCTCGACTGTCATCATCACGTTGGCTAGATGTTAACTACCTCGCCTGTCATCATCATGGTGGCTAGGAGATGTTAACTACCTCACCTGTCGTCATCACGGTGGCTAGGAGATGTTAACTACCTAGCCTGTCATCATCACGGTGGCCAGGAGATTTTAACTATCTCGCCTGTTATCATCACTGTGACCAGGAGATGTTAACTACCTTGCCTGTCATCGTCACGGTGACTAGGAGATGTTAACTACCTCGCCTGTCATCATCACTGTGACCAGGAGATGTTAACTACCTCTCCTGTCATCATCACGGTGGCTAGGAGATGTTAACTACCTCGACTGTCATCATCACGGTAGCTAGGAGATGTTAACTACCTCGCCTGCTATCATCACGGTGGCTCGGAGATGTTAACTACATCGCCTGTCGTCATCACTGTGCCTAGGAGATGTTAACTACCTTTCCTGTTATCATAAATGTGACTAGGATATGTTAACTAGCTCGCCTGTTATCATCACAGTGGCTAGGAGATGTTAACTACCTCGCTTTTCGTCATCACGGTGGCTAGGAGATGTTAACTACATCGCCTGTCATCATCACGGTGACTAGGAGATGTAAACTACCTCGCCTGTCATCACGGTGGCTAGCAGATGTTGACTACCTCGACTGTCATCATCACGGTAGCTAGGAGATGTTAACTACCTCGCCTGTATCATCACGGTGGCTAGGAAATGTTAACTACCTGGCCTGCTATCATCACGGTGGCTCGGAGATGTTAACTACCTCGCCTGTCGTCATCACGGTGGCTAGGAGATGTTAACTACCTTTCCTGTTATCATAAATGTGGTTAGGAGATGTTAACTAACTCGCCTGTCATCATCATTGTGACTAGGAGATGTTAACTACCTCGACTGTCATCATCACGGTGGCCAGGAGATGTTAACTACCTCGCCTGTTATCATCACTGTGACTAGGAGATGTTAACTACCTCGCCTGTCGTCATCACGGTGGCTAGGAGATGTTAACTACCTCACCTGTTATCATCACTGTGACTAGGAGATGTTAACTAGCTCGCCTTTTATCATCACGGTGGCTAGGAGATTTGAACTACCTCGCCTGTCGTCATCACGGTGGCTAGGAGATGTTAACTACCTTGCCTGTCATCATCACGGTGACTAGGAGATGTTAACTAGCTCGCCTGTTATGATCACGGTGACTAGGAGATGTTAACTACCTCGCCTGTTATTATGGTGGCTAGGAGATGTTGACTACCTCGCCTGTCATCATCACGGTGGCCAGGAGATGTTAACTACCTCGCCTGTCATCATCACGGTGGCTAGATGTTAACTACCTCGCCTGTCATCATCATGGTGGCTAGGAGATGTTAACTACCTTGCCTGTCGTCATCACGGTGGCTAGGAGATGTTAACTTCCTAACCTGTCATCATCACGGTGGCCAGGAGATGTTAACTATCTCGCCTGTTATCATCACTGTGACCAGGAGAGGTTAACTACCTCGCCTGTCATCGTCACGGTGACTAGGAGATGTTGACTACCTCGCCTGTCATCATCACTGTGACCAGGAGATCTTAACTACCTCTCCTGTCATCATCACGGTGGCTAGGAGATGTTAACTACCTCGACTGTCATCATCACGGTAGCTAGGAGATGTTAACTACCTCGCCTGCTATCATCACGGTGGCTTGGAGATGTTAACTACCTCGCCTGTCGTCATCACGGTGCCTAGGAGATGTTAACTAGCTCGCCTGTTATCATCACAGTGGCTAGGAGATGTTAACTACCTCGCCTGTCGTCATCACGGTGGCTAGGAGATGTTAACTACATCACCTGTCATCATCACTGTGACTAGGAGATGTTCACTACCTCGCCTGTCATCACGGTGGCTTGCAGATGTTGACTACCTCGCCTGTCATCATCACGGTGGCCAGGAGATGTTAACTACCTCGACTGTCATCATCACGTTGGCTAGATGTTAACTACCTCGCCTGTCATCATCATGGGGGCTAGGAGATGTTAACTACCTCACCTGTCGTCATCACGGTGACTAGGAGATGTTGACTACCTCGCCTGTCATCATCACTGTGACCAGGAGATGTTAACTACCTCTCCTGTCATCATCACGGTGGCTAGGAGATGTTAACTACCTCGACTGTCATCATCACGGTAGCTAGGAGATGTTAACTACCTCGCCTGTATCATCACGGTGGCTAGGAAATGTTAACTACCTCGCCTGCTATTATCACGGTGGCTCGGAGATGTAAACTACATCGCCTGTCGTCATCACTGTGGCTAAGAGATGTTAACTACCTTTCCTGTTATCATAAATGTGACTAGGATATGTTAACTAGCTCGCCTGTTATCATCACAGTGGCTAGGAGATGTTAACTACCTCGCATGTCGTCATCACGGTGGCTAGGAGATGTTAACTACATCGCCTGTCATCATCACGGTGACTAGGAGATGTTAACTACCTCGCCTGTCATCACGGTGGCTAGCAGATGTTGACTACCTCGACTGTGATCATCACGGTAGCTAGGAGATGTTAACTACCTCGCCTGTATCATCACGGTGGCTAGGAAATGTTAACTACCTGGCCTGCTATCATCACGGTGGCTCGGAGATGTGAACTACCTCGCCTGTCGTCATGACGGTGGCTAGGAGATGTTAACTACCTTTCCTGTTATCATAAATGTGGCTAGGAGATGTTAACAGCTCGCCTGGTATCATCACAGTGGCTAGGAGATGTTAACTACCTCGCCTGTCGTCATCACGGTGGCTAGGAGATGTTAACTCCATCGCCTGTCATCATCACGGTGACTAGGAGATGTTAACTACCTCGCCTGTCATCACGGTGGCTAGCAGATGTTGACTACCTCGCCTGTCATCATCACGGTGGCTAGGAGATGTTAACTACCTCGCCTGTCCTCATCACGGTGGCTAGGAGATGTTAACTACCTCACCTGGTATCATCACTGTCACTAGAAGATGTTAACTACCTTGCTTGTCATCATCACTGTGACCAGGAGATGTTAACTCCCTCGCCTGTTATCATCACTGTGACCAGTATATGTTAACTCCCTCACCTGTTATCATCACTGTGACTAGGAGATGTTAACTACCTCGCCTGTTATCATCACTGTGACTAGGAGATGTTAACTACCTCGTCTGCCGTCATCACTGTGGCTAGGAGATGTTAACTACCTCGCCTGTCGTCATCACTGTGACCAGGATATGTTAACTACCTCGCCTGTCATCATCACGGTGGCTAGGAGATGTTAACTACCTCGCCTGTTATCATCACGGTGACTAGGAGATGTTAACTACCTCGTCTGTCATCATGGTGGCTAGCAGATGTTGACTACCTCGACTGTCATCATCACGGTAGCTAGGAGATGTTAACTACCTCGCCTGTATCATCACGGTGGCTAGAAAATGTTAACTACCTCGCCTGCTATCATCACGGTGGCTCGGAGATGTTAACTACCTTGCCTGTCGTCATCACGGTGGCTAGGAGATGTTAACTACCTTTCCTGTTATCATAAATGTGACTAGGAGATGTTATCTAGCTCGCCTGTTATCATCACAGTGGCTAGGAGATGTTAACTACCTCGCCTGTCCTCATCACGGTGGCTAGGAGATGTTAACTACCTCGCCTGTTATCATCACTGTTACTAGGAGATGTTAACTACCTTGCTTGTCATTATCACTGTGACCAGGAGATGTTAACTCCCTCGCCTGTTATCATCACTGTGACCAGGATATGTTAACTCCCTCGCCTGTTATCATCACTGTGACTTGGAGATGTTAACTACCTCGCCTGTTATCATCACTGTGACTAGGATATGTTAACTACCTCGTCTGTCGTCATCACTGTGGCTAGGAGATGTTAACTACCTCGCCTGTCATCATCACTGTGACCAGGATATGTTAACTACCTCGCCTGTCATCATCACGGTGGCTAGGAGATGTTAACTACCTCGCCTGTTATCATCACTGTGACTAGGAGATGTTAACTACCTCGCCTGTCATCATCACTGTGACCAGGATATGTTAACTACCTCGCCTGTCATCATCACGGTGGCTAGGAGATGTTAACTACCTCGCCTGTTATCATCACTGTGACTAGGAGATGTTGACTACCTCGCCTGTTATCATCACAGTGACTAGGATATGTTGACTACCTCGCCTGTCATCATCACTGTGACCAGGAGATGTTAACTACCTCTCCTGTCATCATCACGGTGGCTAGGAGATGTTAACTACCTCGCCTGTCATCATCACGGTGGCTAGGAGATGTTAACTACCTCGCCTGTCATCATCACGGTGGCTAGGATATGTTAACTACCTCGCCTGGCATCATCACGGTGGCTAGGAGATGTTAACTACCTCACCTGCTATCATCACGGTGGCTCGGAAATGTTAACTCCCTCGACTGTCATCATCACGGTGGCTAGGAGATGTTAACTACCTCACCTGTTATCATCACTGTGAATAGGAGATGTTAACTACCTTGCCTGTCATCATCACTGTGACCAGGAGATGTTAACTCCCTCGCCTGTTATCATCACTGTGACTAGGAGATGTTAACTACCTCGCCTGTCGTCATCACTGTGACTAGGAGATGTTGACTACCTCGCCTGTCATCATCACGGTGGCTAGGAGATGTTAACTACCTCGCCTGTCATCATCACTGTGACCAGGAGATGTTGACTACCTCGCCTGTCATCATCACGGTGGCTAGGAGATGTTAACTACCTCGCCTGTCATCATCACAGAAACAAGGAGATGTTAATTACCTCGCCTGTTATCATCACGGTGGCTAGGAGATGTTAACTACCTCGCCTGTCATCATCACGGTGGCTAGGAGATGTTAACTACCTCGCCTGTCATCATCACGGTGGCTAGGAGATGTTAACTAACTCGCCTGTCATCATCATTGTGACTAGGAGATGTTAACTACCTCGACTGTCATCATCACGGTGGCCAGGAGATGTTAACTACCTCGCCTGTTATCATCACTGTGACTAGGAGATGTTAACTACCTCGCCTGTCGTCATCACGGTGGCTAGGAGATGTTAACTACCTCGCCTGTTATCATCACTGTGACTAGGAGATGTTAACTAGCTCGCCTTTTATCATCACGGTGGCTAGGAGATTTGAACTACCTCGCCTGTCATCATCACGGTGGCTAGGAGATGTTAACTACCTCGCCTGTCATCATCACGGTGACTAGGAGATGTTAACTAGCTCGCCTGTTATCATCAGGTGACTAGGAGATGTTAACTACCTCTCCTGTTATTATGGTGGCTAGGAGATGTTGACTACCTCGCCTGTCATCATCACGGTGGCCAGGAGATGTTAACTACCTCGCCTGTCATCATCACGGTGGCTATATGTTAACTACCTCGCCTGTCATCATCATGGTGGCTAGGAGATATTAACTACCTTGCCTATCGTCATCACGGTGGCTAGGAGATGTTAACTACCTAGCCTGTCATCATCACGGTGGCCAGGAGATGTTAACTATCTCACCTGTTATCATCACTGTGACCAGGAGATGTTAACTACCTCGACTGTCATCGTCACGGTGACTAGGTGATGTTGACTACCTCGCCTGTCATCATCACTGTGACCAGGAGATCTTAACTACCTCTCCTGTCATCATCACCGTGGCTAGGAGATGCTAACTACCTCGACTGTCATCATCACGGTAGCTAGGAGATGTTAACTACCTCGCCTGTATCATCACGGTGACTAGGAGATGTTAACTACCTCGCCTGCTATCATCACGGTGGCTCGGAGATGTTAACTACCTCGCCTGTCGTCATCACGGTGGCTAGGAGATGTTAACTACCTTTCCTGTTATCATAAATGTGACTAGGATATGTTAACTAGCTCGCCTGTTATCATCACAGTGGCTAGGAGATGTTAACTACCTCGCCTGACGTCATCACGGTGGCTAGGAGATGTTAACTACATCACCTGTCATCATCACTGTGACTAGGAGATGTTAACTACCTCGCCTGTCATCACGGTGGCTAGCAGATGTGGACTACCTCGCCTGTCATCATCACGGTGGCTAGGAGATGTTAACTACCTCGCCTGTCCTCATCACGGTGGATAGGAGAGGTTAACTACCTCGCCTGTTATCATCACTGTGACTAGGAGATGTTAACTACCTTGCCTGTCATCATCACTGTGACCAGGAGATGTTAACTCCCTCGCCTGTTATCATCACTGTGACCAGGATATGTTAACTCCCTCGCCTGTTATCATCACTGTGACTAGGAGATGTTAACTACCTCGCCTGTTATCATCACTGTGACTAGGAGATGTTAACTACCACGTCTGTCGTCATCACTGTGGCTAGGAGATGTTAACTACCTCGCCTGTCATAATCACTGTGACCAGGATATGTTAACTACCTCGCCTGTCATCATCACGGTGGCTAGGATATGTTAACTACCTCGCCTGTTATCATCACTGTGACTAGGATATGTTAACTACCTCGCCTGTTATCATCACTGTGACTAGGATATGTTAACTATCTCGCCTGTCATCATCACGGTGGCTAGGAGATGTTAACTACCTCGCCTGTCATCACGGTGGCTAGGAGATGTTAACTACCTCGCCTGTTATCATCACTGTGACTAGGAGATGTTGACTACCTCGCCTTACATCACGGTGGCTAGGAGATGTTAACTACCTCGCCTGTCGTCATCACGGTGGCTAGGAGATGTTAACTACCTCGCCTGTTATCATCACTGTGACTACGAGATGTTGACTACCTCGCCTGTCATCACGGTGGCTAGGAGATGTTAACTACCTCGCCTGTCGTCATCACGGTGGCTAGGAGATGTTAACTACCTCGCCTGTGCAGTGTATTTGGAGTTTGCGGTGTCTCTCTCCACGTGGGTGCGTGTATTTCTCTCCGGGCTCTCCGGGTTTTCCCTCCACATTAAGATTCAACACCACCACGCGTTTGGCTGCTCTACATTTCGACGCGACAAGCCACTTGGCTGAGCTATCGTTTGCGATAGGCAGTTCGCGTCTGACAAAGAGCTCCATAGCTCAGCGGGTGCCTTACCTGGTGACAATAACAAAACTTGTTCATAGTCTTTGTTGAGAACCACGTTGCCGGAGTCGTCTCCGGTCGAGGCGCACTCCGAGTCACCGGGGCGTCTCGGGGCGCTTCTCGCCCCTCAGTGGCAGCTGCCCCTGTGCGGACCAAGGAGATGAGCCCCAGCACCTGGCCCTGCGAACAGAGGCGTCCATTCGCCCTCCCGTGGCGGCCGCGCCGACTGCCGACGGGGAGAATCGCTGCTGCCCCGGCGCACCCACAGCGCGCGGCGGAGTGCGCGGGACTCCACGCGAATTCCGCGGCTTGCGGGGATAGCGGCGACCCTGCTGCTGCTGTCCCTGCTGCTGTTGTTGTTACTACTGCTGCTGTCCCTGCTGCTGTCCCTGCTGCTATACCTGCTGCTACTGCTGCTACTGCTGCTGTTACTGCTGCTGTTGTTACTGCTGCTGTCCCTGCTGCTGTTGTTGTTACTACTGCTGCTGTCCCTGCTGCTGTCCCTGCTGCTGTACCTGCTGCTACTGCTGCTGTTGTTACTGCTGCTGTCCCTGCTGCTGTTACTGCTGCTACTGCTGCTGTTGTTACTGCTGCTGTCCCTGCTGCTGCTGTCCCTGCTGCTGCTGTCCCTGCTGCTGCTGTCCCTGCTGCTACTGCTGCTGCTGTTGCTGCTGCTGTTGTTACTACTGCTGTTGCTGCTGCTGTTGTTACTGCTGCTGCTGTTGTTACTGCTGCTGCTGTTACTGCTGTTGTTACTGCTGCTACTGTTACTGCTGCTGTTGTTGCTGCTGCTGTTGTTTCTGTTGCTGCTGCTGTTACTGCTGCTGCTGTTACTGCTGTTGTTACTGCTGCTACTGTTCCTGCTGCTGTTGTTACTGCTACTGTTGCTGCTGTCCCTGCTGCAACTGTTGCTGCTGCTACTGCTGCTACTGTTGCTGTTGTTGCCCCCGTGGCGACGGAGCGCTCAATTCGGCTGCCCATGCAGTTGCCGGGAAGGTCGCCGGATCTCCCGGCGCGTCAACTTGGACCGCTGAGACAAGTTTTGTTGACCCGCCTTTGTCCACCAAGCGGAAGCAATCTATGGAAGTGTTCCCCTGCAGTTAGGCCTGCGTGTGGGTGCTCCCACCTCTAAGCAAGACGTCTGCCCAGCGTGGAAGAGTAGGCCAAATACAGTACAGTCCGGGGTGGGTGGGGGAGGGCGGCTGACCCAGCGCATTTGGGCGAGGGGGGGGGGTGCTGGAGGGGATCAGAATCGGTATTTGTAGTGCAGGAATCCGATGAGCTATAAAGCTCTTGTCCACCCTCGTCCTGGAGGTGGACGCGCCAATTAGCGGAGAGCACCGAAGTTCAAGTCGCGGCACAAAGCACGACAGCAGCAGGGGGAGGGGGTGGTGGAAGCGAGATGTTTGCAATTAGAGAGAATGGCATCCGTAACTCTTAGCTAAGCGAGCACAATCCAAAAACTGATCTCTCTCTCTCTCGACTTCAATTAACTTATTCAGCAGTAGGCGGGGAGTCTAGGGGGCGGGGCGAGCCCCCCACAATGGACGCACTCAGCCCCGCGCGCGGATTAAGCGCCCTCTGCGCTAAGCCCTTTAGCTCATCTCCATCTGTGCAAGCGACGCGAACAAAGTTAATTCCATTCTTGCGCAGCTAAATTGGAAACTTGTTATCTCAATCCGAGTGAAAGGAGCGGGTCAGGGGCGCTGGGAGCCCAAGGGGGGGAGAGGGGAAGGAGGAGAGAGATGCATGGGTTCTGTGATGATGATGGTGGTGGTGATGATTAGTGCTGCTGCTTCTGCGGGCCGCTGAAGTGGCTCGGCACAAAGCGACAGAGAGGTGGGGGGGATTATGGGCTGCATGGGGATGGACGGGACCCGTCGCGGCTGATCACGGCCCCGATAAGGCGACGCACAACACTCCTCGTGCTACGGGCAACGTCAAGAAGACCGCGCCGGATTATCGCGCACGTGTTGCACCACACACCCCGTGGGCTGCTCCTCCTGCTGCTCCTGCTGATGCTGCTGCTCCTGCTACTGCTGCTGGTGCTGTTGCTGATGCTACTGATGCTGCTGCTGATGTTGTTGTTGCTGCTGCTGCTGCTGTTGCTGCTACTACTGCTGCTGCTGATGTTGCTGCTACTACTGCTGCTGCTGATGTTGCTGCTACTTCTGCTACTGATGCTGTTGTTGCTACTGCTACTACTGCTGATGCTACTGATGCTGCTGTTACTGATGCTACTGATGTTGATGCTACTAATGCTGCTGATGCTGCTGCTGATGCTGCTGCTATTGCTGTTGTTGCTGCTACTACTGCTGCTGCTACTGATGCTACTGATGCTGTTGCTGCTACTACTGCTGCTACTGATGCTGTTTCTGCTACTACTACTACTGCTGTTTCTCCTGCTGCTCCTGCTGCTGCTACTGATGCTATTGACGCTACTTCTACTGCTGTTACTCCTGCTGCTGCTACTGCTGCTCTTGCTGCTGTTACTGATGCTGTTGCTGCTACTGCTGCCGATACTGTTGATACTGCTGCTTCTGTTGCTGCTACTCTTGCTGCTGCTCCTGCTGACACTGATGCTACTCCTGGCGATGACACTGCTGCGTCTGCTGCTGCTACTGATGCTGCAGCTGCTGCTAGAGACATGGTGACTCAGCGGATAGTGCCCATTAATGCTGAGGTTCGCGGATCGAATGCGACAGGCCGCCCTGGTCACTGCCGCACAATAGACATGCAGACAATACGTCTCCTTCATATGCATATCCGTCTCTCCACATGGGGTTTCAACGTTTTGTTTACACACCCCGACGGGCGACTATGCCTGTGACTTACAGTCTCCACACCCAGGCCAGTGACGAGTTCGGGTTGTTGCTGCGGGTGTCCTGACCACGGCAAACGCGCCCGCAGGCTGCCTGCCGACTGCTTCACTCGCAGCGGATGTTACGGATCCCGTGCCGCGATTGGCAAGAGTGGGTCTCGTCGTGTGCCAGCGTCGCGGTACACATTTTCCCGCACCTCCTTAAGCACGATTGTCTACGTACGGTGCAAGTTCAACATAATACTCATTTGTCAAATCTGAAACAGAACGACTCGAGAATGGAGCGAACGACGGCAGCAGCAGCAGCGACGTCGCCCCCTCCTGCGAGAGCTCGCAGGCTGCGTCTCAAACAGCAGCAGCGGTCGTAGCAGCATTAGTAGGAGCAGCTGTAGCAGCAACAGTAATAGTGGCAGCAGTAGCAGCGATAGTAGCAATAGCGTCAGCAGCAGTAGTAACAGCACTAGCAGCAGTAGTAGCAGCACTAGCAGCAGTAGCAGCAGCACTAGTAGCAGTAGCAGCACTAGTAGCAGTAGTAGCAGCAGTAGTAGCAGCAGTAGCAGTAGTAGCAGTAGTAGCAGCACTAGCAGCAGTAGCAGCACTAGTAGCAGCAGCAGTAGCAGCACTAGCAGCAGTAGTATCAGTAGCAACACTAGTAGCAGTAGCAGCAGCACTAGTAGCAGTAGCAGCAGTAGTAGCAGTAGTAGCAGCACTAGTAGCAGTAGTAGTAGCACTAGTAGCAGTAGCAGCAGCACTAGCAGCAGTAGTAGCAGTAGCAGCACTAGCAGCAGTAGCAGCAGCACTAGTAGCAGTAGCAGCACTAGCAGAAGTAGTAGCAGCAGTAGTAGCAGCACTAGTTGCAGTAGTAGCAGCAGCAGTAACAGCAGTAGTAGCAGTAGTAGCAGCACTAGTAGCAGTAGCAGCAGTAGCAGCAGCACTAGCAGCAGTAGCGGCAACACTAGCAGCAGTAGTAGCAGCACTAGCAGCAGTAGCAGCAGCACTAGCAGCAGTAGCGGCAACACTAGCAGCAGCAGTAGCAGCAGCACTAGTAGCACTAGTAGCAGTAGCAGCAGTAGTAGCAGCAGTAGTAGCAGTAGCAGCACTAGTAGCAGTAGCAGCAGCAGTAGCAGAAGTAGCAGCAGCAGTAGCAGTAGTAGCAGCAGCACTAGTAGCAGTAGTAGCAGCAGTAGCAGCAGCACTAGTAGCACTAGTAGCAGTAGCAGCACTAACAGCAGTAGTAGCAGTAGCAGCAGTAGTAGCAGCAGTAGTAGCAGTAGCAGCACTAGTAGCAGTAGCAGCAGTAGCAGCACTAGTAGCAGTAGCAGCAGTAGTAGTAGTAGCAGCAGCACTACTAGCTGTAGCAGCAGTAGTAGTAGAAATAGCAGCAGCAGTAGCAGCAGCAGTAGCAGCACTAGCAGCAGTAGTAGCACTAGTAGAAGTAGCAGCAGCACTAGTAGCAGTAGCAGCAGCACTAGTAGCACTAGTAGCACTAGCAGCAGTAGCAGCAGCACTAGCAGCAGTAGTAGCAGCAGTAGCAGCACTAGCAGCAGTAGCAGCAGCACTAGTAGCAGTAGCAGCACTAGCAGCAGTAGTAGTAGCAGCAGTAGCACTAGTAGCAGCAGTAGTAGCAGTAGTAGCAGCACTAGTAGCAGTAGCAGCAGTAGCAGCAGCACTAGCAGCAGTAGTGGCAACACTAGCAGCAGTGGCAGCACTAGCAGCAGTAGCAGCAGCACTAGCAACAGTAGCAGCAGTACCAGCAGTAGCACTAGCAGCAGTAGCAGCAGCACTAGCAGCAGTAGCAGCACTAGCAACAATAGTAGCAACAGGAGCAGCAGTAGTAGCACTAGCAGCAGTAGCAGCAGCACTAGTAGCACTAGTAGCAGTAGCAGCAGTAGTAGTAGCAGCACTAGCAGCAGTAGTAGCAGTAGTAGCAGCAGTAGTAGCAGTAGCAGCACTAGTAGCAGCAGCAGCAGTAGCAGAAGTAGCAGCAGTAGTAGTAGCAGCAGCACTACTAGCTGTAGCAGCAGTAGTAGTAGAAATAGCAGCAGCACGAGTAGTAGCAGTAGCAGCACTAGTAGCAGTAGCAATAGTAGCAGCAGCACTAGTAGCAGTAGCAGCAGCACTAGTAGCAGCAGTAGCAGCAGCACTAGTAGCAGCAGCACTAGTAGCAGCAGTATCAGCAGCACTAGTAGCAGCAGTAGTAGTAGCAGCAGCACTAGTAGCAGTAGTAGCAGCAGCACTAGTAGCAGCAGTAGTAGTAGCAACAGCACTAGTAGCTGTAGCAGCAGTAGCAGCAGCACGAGTAGTAGCAGCAGGAGTAGCAGCACTAGTAGCAGTAGTAGCAGTAGCAGCAGCACTGGTAGTAGTAGCAGCAGCACTTGTAGCTGTAACAGCAGTAGCAGCAGCACGAGTAGTAGCAGCAGCACTAGTAGCAGCACTAGTAGCAGTAGTAGCAGCACTAGTAGAAGCAGTAGTAGCAGTAGCAGCACTAGTAGCAGTAGCAGCACTAGTAGCAGTAGTAGCAGCAGTAGTAGTAGCACTAGCAGCAGTAGCAGCAGTAGCAGCAGCACTAGTAGCAGTAGCAGCAGCACTAGTCTTAGTAGCAGCAGTAGTAGCAGTAGTAGCAGCAGCACTAGTAGCAGTAGCCGCAGCAGTAGTAGCAGCAGTAGTAGCAGTAGATGCAGCAGCAGTAGTATCCGTAACAGTAGTAGTAGCAGCACTAGCAGCAGTAGTAGCAGCAGCACTAGTAGCAGTAGCAGCAGCAGTAGTAGCAGCAGTAGTAGCAGTAGTAGCAGCAGCAGTAGTAGCAGTAGCAGCACTAGTAGCAGTAGTAACAGCAGCACTAGTAGCAGTAGCAGCATCAGTAGTAGCAGCAGTAGTAGCAGTAGTAGCAGTAGCAGCACTAGTAGCAGTAGTAGCAGCAGCAGTAGTAGCAGTAGCAGCACTAGTAGCAGTAGTAGCAGCAGCACTAGTAGCAGTAGCAGCAGCAGTAGTAGCAGCAGTAGCAGCACTAGTAGCAGCAGCAGCACTAGTAGCAGTAGCAGTAGTAGCAGCAGTAGCAGCACTAGTAGCAGCAGCACTAGTAGCAGTAGTAGCAGTAGTAGCAGCAGTTGTAGCAGCACTAGTAGCAGTAGCAGCAGCAGTAGTAGCAGCAGTAGCAGCACTAGTAGCAGTAGTAGCAGCAGTAGTAGCAGTAGCAGCACTAGTAGCAGTAGTAGCAGCAGCAGTAGTAGCAGTAGCAGCACTAGTAGCAGTAGTAGCAGCAGCACTAGTAGCAGTAGTAGCAGCAGTAGCAGCACTAGTAGCAGCAGCACTAGTAGCAGTAGTAGCAGCAGTAGCAGCACTAGTAGCAGCAGCAGCACTAGTAGCAGTAGTAGCAGCAGTTGTAGCAGCAGTAGCAGCACTAGTAGCAGCAGCAGTAGTAGCAGCAGTAGCAGCACTAGTAGCAGTAGTAGCAGCAGCAGTAGTAGCAGTAGCAGCACTAGTAGCAGCAGCAGCACCAGTAGCAGTAGTAGTAGCAGCACTAGTAGTGGCAGCACCAGCAGCAGTAGTAGCAGTAGCAGCACTAGTAGCAGTAGTAGCAGCAGTAGCAGCAGTAGTAGCAGCAGCAGCAGCACTAGTAGCAGTAGCACTGGCAGCAGTAGCAGCAGTAGCAGTAGTAGTAGCAGCACTAGTAGCAGTAGTAGCAGCAGCAGCAGTAGCAGCACTAGCAGCAGTAGTAGCAGTATCAGCACTGGCAGCAGTAGCAGCACTAGCAGCAGTAGCAGCACTAGTAGCAGTAGCAGCAGCAGCACTAGTAGCAGTAGTAGCAGCAGTAGCAGCACTAGTAGCAGCAGCAGCAGCACTAGTAGCAGTAGTAGCAGCAGTAGCAGCACTAGTAGCAGTAGCAGCAGTAGTAGCAGCAGTAGCAGCACTAGTAGCAGTAGTAGCAGTAGTAGCAGTAGCAGCACTAGTAGCAGTAGTAGCAGCAGCACTAGTAGCAGTAGTAGCAGCAGTAGTAGCAGTAGCAGCACTAGTAGCAGTAGTAGCAGCAGCAGTAGTAGCAGTAGCAGCACTAGTAGCAGTAGTAGCAGCAGCACTAGTAGCAGTAGTAGCAGCAGCAGTAGTAGCAGTAGCAGCACTAGTAGCAGTAGTAGCAGCAGCAGTAGTAGCAGTAGCAGCACTAGTAGCAGTAGTAGCAGCAGCACTA